>NC_052518.1:16233930-16533930 GCF_014356525.2 Nilaparvata lugens | reverse complement strand
AAAGTAGGCTATAAAAAGTATGGATATAATAAATTTATAATATGATGGTACAGTCCAATATTATCCTATAGTGATATAATTCATGATATATTTGTTCACTCTGTATACACTAGAACTAAAAACATTAACTCTTTAAAAGCGTCCAAAATTCATTTTTCATATTTTTGAACCACGAACCTATAAAGCAGATCAACTGCGACTATCCAAACGCAATGAACTCTTCAAGAGTTTATTTATTTTTCAAATTTTATAACACAAACCTAATAATGCAGGTCTACTGCGACAACCAAAACAATTTGAATTCTACTAAAGTTTTACTATTTTTCAAATTGTGAGCCACCTATGAATACACATCAACTGCTATTTTAACTCTCCGTAAGTGTTACTATTTATTTTCATTTTTGAAATTTTGAGCCACGAACCTGACAATACAGATCAACTGCGATTTCCCAAACCAATCCAACTCTTTAAAAGCTTTTAATATTTTTCTTTGCACTGATTGCCTTAGTTATGTATGATTACATATCCTGTAAGTAGAGACGAATTTCATAATTGTAGATCAACTACAATATATTGACATTTTTCTACTATTCAAGATTTGCTAGATATAGTTTTATCTATCTGATGATGGAAACAGATGATACTCTGTGTTATGCAATAATATTTTTTATGTTTAATCTGATTTCAATTATTCGAATAATAATGTTTTAACTTAGTCATGCAAGATGCAAGACTAATCGTTGAACCAATTTGATTCCACACCATTAGAATAAACACAAATGCAGATTAACTCCAGCTGCAATGTATTTTACATTGAAACCCTCTTCATATCATGCAAATTCTGACTAAGAGTAAAAAATCGTTTCTCCAGCTACAAAGTGATACAACTCACACAGTTCAGTATCAGTGAGACTTTTTCAATACTTACAAAATAATCAACAAAAATCAAATCCAATAATTAATTCATTTCGAGAAAACACTGGGTATTGAGTACCTATCTAATTAAGTATGTACGCGTAATATATACACATTGCTTAATTCTACAAATCAGATTATCAATTCTAATCACACTGAGAGTCGGAAATTAGAAGTAAATTTGTGAGTCTATCGACAGACATTTTAAAGGAAGAAGAGCAGCTTTCCATCTGATTGGATAAATAAGTGTAACAGGATAAACTCCAGACATTTATACACAATTTCGGGGTAATTAAAGAGGATTTTATTTTATGAAAATCTCTGAATAGTAAATGCTATAATAGGGAGGATATTTCTTAGTAATGTTGTTTTCCAATACTATGAGTATGACCTACTCAATATTGTTTTGGAAATACATGCTACAACTAAGTAATTATTGATTTGCAAATCAAATAGGTTTCCCAATATTTTTGTCAAATTGGAGAAGACACGAATGCCTTTGTCAAAGTCTAATGGAATAGATCTAGGATCTAGGATAGACTGGATTAGCAATCATAGACACTAGATATGTCTACCTAGTGCTTGAGTACGCCTAGGAGCTTCGCAGCATCCTCAGCTGACTTAGATCTGATAATATCATCAACAATGTTCTTATCTCCGATTCCCAGCAGATTGCTGATAAGATCGAATTCTTCGTTACCAGGCTTGGTGGTGGGGGTGAGCGGGATGTTGTTGTTGTTGATGTTGGCTTCGTCGTCGCTGGCCTCGTTGGCTTGGATGGGCGAGCGGCAGCTGACAGCTGTTCGCTGCAGCGAGTGCTTCTTGCGGTGCCGCAGCATGCTGTGTTTCAGCGTGAAGCGACGGCGGCAAATGTCGCAGGAAAATGGTCGCTCGCCGGTGTGGGTACGCATGTGTCTGCGTAGATCCTCAGCCGACCAGAAACGGCGAAGGCAGAATGCGCACATAACCTGCAAACGAAAACAAATCAGTTTCAATTTTTAGCTCAGAATGCTGTCAATTAAAAAACGACAATAAGAGGGGTTTGTATATGGAAATCAGTACCTAGAAAAGTACAAAGATCAGTGAAAATTATCGTTTGGATAAGTTTATACAAGTAAGAAAATTAGTATTGAGAGTTTACAAGTGAAATACTAGAAAATCAAAGTTAAAATAAGGCTGCTAGCCTTTATTTAGGTACAACTTGCTTGTGAATCAGTCCAGTACAACGATCATAATTCGTCTTTAGAACAACAAAAGCCAAAAAAATCTGTGATATACTTATTCCAATAATAGACATTATTATAACTATCTTAAAAATTTATAGATTGATTTCGTGAGTGGATAAACAAAATTAGTATTAAATTTAATAGTATCAAATTGATATTACTGATTAGTTATTCATGAGTTGGTTACTAATTTCATATTAAATAAAAAGACTAAGAAATAGTCAAAAACCACAGTTCTTATTGAAATTTAGAAAGATAATCAGAAACTGAGATAATCAGTTTATCAGAGATTGACAATGATGTAACAACCGAAACTGGTCTTTCTAAATTTCAATAAAATCTGTGGTTTTTGACAATTTCTTAGTCTTTTTATTTAATATGAATAATTACCACAATATCAACTTCTCAACTACACAAAAAGTACATAATTTCATATATTTTGTGTAATAAATTAACTGATAAATATTTCAAATAATCTTTGCTTAATAGATATTAACCAATTCAGATATGGTACAATTTACATGTGGTACAAAGAATAATAGAACAGTACTTCTACTATTCAAGCAGCGGAAATATTAAAATTTCAGATTTGTTCTCAATTCGAACTCACCTTACGGTTGGCATAGTCCGGGAATTTGCCTCGCAATTGTTCGAGGCTTTCCTCTCCATTGCAGTCATCCAGATGGAAGGCCTCATCTGCGGTGCCAGATTCGAGTGCTCCTTTCAAGGCAAGCAGTGTGTACTCAGATGCATGTGTCTCCCTGATGTGATCCAAAGCATCTTGGCGTTCTCCAAAGCTGTTGTCACACAGATGACACTTGAAGGGCAGATCTGAAGCAGGCTGGGGTAGAACAGTGCCGCCAGGAGACGTTTCAGTAGCACCTTGATTCACAGCAGGGACAGGTAATCTGGTTAACTCAGTACTGATTTTGGGAAGGTTATCGACAACCTTAATTTTTGCAGGACTGGCAACTTCTGGGCTTGATTTGACCTCTGCTACAGCTACTTCAAGCTCTGCTTCTTCTGCAGAGCTGTGCTGACTTTCATAACCGTCAAAACTGCTCCTTTTGACACCATCTCTAAGAGCTGGAATACTGCAATGCGGGTGCTTTGATGAGATATGCTTCCTGAGGTTACTCAGAGTGGAGAAAGTAGAGCTGGGACAATACCTACACTTGTAGGGTCTTTCTGGGACGTTTCTCATAGTGTAGCAAAGAGAGTTACCATCCTCTGATTGATTAGTACCATTCTCCATAATTCTACCTGGGATACATTCATCATTGGTGTCAGTATTACCACTGCTATTGTTATTGTTTGTGTTTGAAGTATTGTTATTGCCATGCTTCCTGAGTAAGTGGCGATCACAGTTGGATTTGGTAGTGAAAAGAAGGGAGCAATGCGAACATTTGAAGGGCTTTTGACCAGTGTGAGTCAGAACATGTCGTCTCAAAGACGAGGACCAAGGAAATTTCCTGGAGCAATAGGGACAGGAAACACGGTTTGGTGCCAAGGAGTATGCGCTCTTTTTCTTTTCACCCTGGCGGTTTCCCATGCTGCTGCCGGCAGTGTCTGATTCAGACCTGTAAGTGGAAAAATAATACATGATTACAAAAACTATACCAATGTTCTCCCTCTAATAACATAAATATGAGAATTACATCACGAATTCTTACTCTTGATATCTATCTTACTGTGAGTATGATCAATAATTTTCTCTATACCGTTGTGATATTATTCATTCATTCAAACATGTTTGAAACATGAACATCATCATGTATGTCAAGCATTAGAGGATGCACTGAAAAATTTAATCATTATTGAAATCATCATTCTAAAAAGTCAGAAAAAAAAATCAAATAGTATCTTACACGTGTATTGATTTAACAGAATGTTTGGAAAGCATATCAATTTTAATTGAAAAACATTAATTCAATGCATAACTACGTTAATGAGTTCAAGTGGGAAGCATTCTGAATCTTCATATCTGAAAAAATTATAAATCTTATTTAAAACGATTGAGAGTTACAATGTTTTAATAACTATTTTGAATGCAATACATTTTTAATAGTTAAAATCACTATTAACTTTTGAATGAATATTGACTTAATCATGACCATAAATCATTCTCAGTATAATCTTTTTACAAGTGTAAGGAAAAAAATGTCATCATCCTGGCTGATCAGCATTTTCTTCGTACTGAACAATATTTCGATACCATATGTAGAACAAAAACAGAATATTGATAATATGCAGTTGACAATGCTGATGATTTTTTATTATTTTGATTTCATTTCATTCTTTGACTTACAAAAGTGGTGTATGGATTTGTCAAGTTTAAACTACAAGAAAATGTGTGCTATCCTCATAAACTTCCAACTTGAGGTTTGTAATGCTCAAACTTTTGATCTTTTGAAACTTTTTGTAATGATCGCAATTTTTTAGTTTACCGATTGCATATAGAACAATTAAATAAAACATCTTTTTGTGGACTTTGATCTCTTACTAGGACAACTATGTAACAATTAATAATGATAATGATAGATCACTCACTTATTCTCATCACTTCCAGAGTTGTTTCCCTCACTATTGGGTGCGACTAGGCCTTCTTCATCCTCCTCGCTATTCTCATCGCGCATTTGGTCGTCATCATTGTGGAAATACTCCTTGAATGTTTGCGTGGAAGCATTGTCCAGCAATCTAGAAACCGATGCTAGATCGACGTTGAGATTTTCATCTTTTTGGAATGGAGTTTTTTCAGTTTCTTTCTTCTCTGATAATATATACTTAGGAGAGGGAGCCTCAGTGTCTTTCTCGTCTTTTACTTCTGATTTCATCTCAACATCTTCATTGTCGGTGTCATTGATCAATCTGTCTTCATCGATCACGAGTCTTTCCTCGCTAGCCTCTCCTTCAGTTTCAACATCGAACGCGTTGTCATCTTCTTCGACTTGACTGCATTTTGGTTTCTGATCAACAGATTTATCATCTCTAAGAGGTTGTTTGATGTCTTGAATGGTGGGGGTGGGGTTTTTCGACTTCAATTGCAAGGCAATGGCATGCTTTACTTCATCGGATATGGTCCTTCCAACTTCGATGAGCACAGAAGATTCTTTTATGGGATCTTCACGCGGTGAGCTTGGGCGACTGACTTCATTGTCAGATCCGCTGGCAACAGCAAGATGAGGGAAGTATGACAGCTGGCTGTTTAGGCTGCCAGTAGGTTGAAGATTGTTCCTTGACTGAGCCCTTCTCCCTGCGCCATGACCTGATCTCTGCCTATGTGTCCAGTATTGTGGATGTTGTTGCTTGATGTGTCGCTCCATGTTCGAACGGAGAGTGAAACGAGCTGAGCAGTGTTCACAAGAGAACGGTCTTTCAGTGCGGTAACGTCGCTGCTTCTGCTTGGGAATCAGCACACCATTCTTGATGACCATCTTCACAGATGATGAAGCGGATGATGGAGAAATGCTCTCGTTACTGACATTGCTGTTACTTGTTGAACTTGGAGCACGGGGACTTGGAACAACTGGATTATTCATACCTGATACAAGTACGTTTTTGCGTTGTGGCAAGTTGAAGCCACTGTTGAAGTTTGGAATATTTTTATCCACTAGACCAATTGGTGAAGAAGATGCACTAGGAGACGTAACATTTCTCAGCAGAGGCGATGTTGAAGGAGCATCATGTGAATTAACTGCGGTTTGATGTATTGGGCTGCTCTTGTTATTATTATTATTTTCGTTTACAACAGGAGGCTTCCCAGCAAAGTTATGATTCAAAGCATCAATCAAATTCATGGGAACCGAGTTCTCCATCCTCCGATTGTACTCCATGAGTGCTTGATTATGAAGAGTTTGTATGCGATCTGCAGCGCTAGCCATAGCTATCTGGTCAAATATGAGAGAGCCACCTGATGACAGCTGGAGTCCTCTGAGCAGGTCTTTATGAAGGCGCTCCTTCATCTCCAGTATATAGTCTGCTGTCAGATTCCTGGGGAACATGACTCCTGGATGTGGAGCCAGGAAGTAGGGAGAAAAGAGAGCAGCAGCTGCAGCTGGATTTGGAGCTCCAACAAATGGCGAGAAAGCATTATTATTGTTATTGGAGTTTGTAGTATTGTTGTTCAAGAAGAATGTTGATGGCAGAGCAGTTCCAACGTTACCTGTGGCTGCTGCAGCCGCATAGAACTGAGAAAGATTCAGCTTTGGGAAGTTGAGGAGTTCAGAATTTTCCAAACCTGGCTGGAGACGTTGTGACTCATCAACGTGTGGGGAAGATTCATTGATTTGTTTGGGTGTCGAATTCGGGTCTTTCTCTTCATCACCTGTCACATCTATCATGTGACAATCTTCTTCTTCACAATCATTACGATCATCCTCCTCAAAATCATCAGTAACTTCGATGACTTTTTTCTTGCTCAAGTCTTGTGGCACGTCTGCTGGTTGATTATCGTATTCAGCATCACTAAGGTCATCTTCACTCACGCTGAAACCTCTAAAATCAGACTTCCTGCTTTCCAGAGAATCATGCTTCATGAAATCTTGACGTTTGCGGCTCAGATCCAAAGCATCCATACTCAAATCCAATGGTTTATCATCACTTTTGTTATTCAAATCACCAATGTTATTTTCGTCACCATCTTCATCGTTTACTTCTTCTTCTGATGTCATAGTGGCTACATCTAGACTCTTCCTACGTTTATTATGTATATCTGTTGTCAAACTAGCAATACCAGCCTCATTTTGATATTCATCTTGAGTATTATAATCATCTTGATCAAATTTGACTCCAATATTTGCGGTAGATGAAAGTCGAGAGAGTAAGTTTGATGGGATATTGTTGTGTAACTTCTTATTTGGTCTCATTGTTTCAGTAGGTTGTGCTTTAACCATTGTCATACTGTTATTCAAATCAGTGTTGGCTGCAGAAAAGTTCCTCATTGTTTCCTTGTCTAATTCGATTGGAATAGACTCATTAGAAGATACAATGTTCTCTTTCAGTCGATCTGCAAATAGTGTTCTTTTGATATCACTGCAGCTGAGTTCAGGCTTGAACAACATGTTTGTTCCATTCATATCATTGGTTGGATCCTCTGAAGGATGGTAAATTATTGACTTTTTGACATCCTCCCTAGTCATCTTTGCATGGCGATTTCTCAAATGACGCTCACAATTTGCTTTGGTGGTGAATGCATAATGACATATACTGCACTCATAAGGACGGTCACCATTATGAGTTCGCATGTGACGAATCAGCGCCGATTTGTCGTTGCTAAAATGTGGACACATGTTGCATCGATATGGTAGATTGGCACCAGAGTTGGGAGTCATTAGATGTACTCGATTGTGACCTTTCAGTGCTCTGAGATTAGGAAATATTGCAGGGCAGAGACGGCAGGGGAATTCTCCTCTAAGTTTCATCTTCCTGAACTCAGCAGCGAAGCAATCTTGTTGTTCTTCCTCGTCTCTTGTTGCCGAGTCTGGTGGAGTGATATCAGTTATGGTGGTGGATGGTTGAGGGCTTTTCGAGAGATCTGGTAGCATTGTATTTCCTGCAGCAGTAACCGAGATGATACTCTGAATATCAGCTAAATCACGGACTTCAGATAATGATGACATGCTTGAACCAGATAAAGTGTTCACATTCCTGGTTACATTTTGAGCAGCATTAAATTTATTGATTGAGTGAGATGCCTGAATGGAACTTGGTTGAAGGATGGCGTTTTTAACAGCATTATCCATCGGTTCATCATCACTTGCTGGGGAGAGAGAATCAGAAGTCAGTTTATTTCTCAAATCCAACCGAGCAAAGAAGCTATCTCGCCTTTGTTCATCACTCTCCTCGGAATCTGTTTGGTTATCGTAGGAAGAGATTTTAGAGGAAGGGCTGAAAAAGTCTTCATCCTCAGATGATGCATCTGTTGTCAAATTTCCTTTTGATTTGTGGTGATTCTTCTTACAGTTGAGTTCATTCTCAAGAACACTGCCACTCTTAATCTCTTCATTAGCAGATTGTAGACAGCTCTGTCGATGTATTGTCAATGCTGATGCCAGGGGGAAAGCTCGTTGGCATTTTTCACATTGGAACTTCAACTGTTTTGAACCAGCTTTATGGAGACTTTTCTCACATACTGTTTTAGCGATGTAGGGAAATTTTTCACTCGAGAAGTCAACAAAAGTTAAGTCGTCAAAGCCAACTATGTCTCCTCCATTTGTTGGCCTCTCATTAACTTGATGTTTCATGAATCGGTGAAGATTCAATGCGCGGTGGTTCTTGAATATCAGATTGCATGACTCGCAGCAAACTTTGAAGTCAGGGTGCTTGTCCTCGAGATGCATCTCTAGCAGGTTGAGAGATGAGAAGTCCTCCCGCTTGCAGACCGGGCACTTGAACTTGCTGGCTGTTCTGCGATCTTCTCCATCAGAGCTGGAGCTGGTCTTTGAACTTCTGCGACGGGAGTTTGACACTGTAGTAGTAACAGGCAAGCTGTTTCTAACAACTGTATTCGAACATATTCTGATCTCTTTATTGCCATTGTCATTCAATGAAGAATCCAGATCTGAGTTTTTCCTCTTAGTACCGGTAGGGGTGGAAACATGGTTGGAATTCGTCTCCATCTTCGTTTCGGTATCTCTTGTTTGGTTGAAAGCTGAATCGGGGATATTCTTGTAGCCTCCGCGGGGACTGTCGTTGGATGTTTTGCGCCGTTTCAGACACGGGGATAATATTGAGCTTGCTCCTGAGCTGTCTGATCCACAGTCACTCTCATAGCTGCTCTCTAGAGGATTGCCACCATTCATTTTGATTGGTGAAGGATTATTTATGTCCTTGTTACCTGCGACGTTATGGGTTCTCATATGACGATGCATGTTTCCATTTGTTGTGAAGCTCACTCTGCAGATGCTACATTTGAATGGGCGTTCGCCAGAATGCACTAGAACGTGTCTATCCAATGAGCTAGATGAGCTTAGAATTTTGCCACAAATGCAGCAACCGTATCCTTTACCACCAGGTAGGAGGCAGTCATCTTCACCGGCTGATATGTGGTTGGAAGACGCATCACCGTTGTTATTGTTGTGTGAGCGTATGTGCAATGTGAAGTCATGCTGCGAGTTTAGGAGTACGTTGCAAATCGGGCAGATGAAGCGGTTTACGTTGTCATATTCGTTGTCTGCTTCAACAGATTCGTTGTCGGAGTTCTTAGTCTGAAGTTGAGATTTATCAGCTTGCTGAAAACAGGAGAAACAAACTAGGATAAAAACGATAATATTATTGTTTCTACAAAACTCGTAGTTGATAAACATAGGAGAGACAACAGACGCTCTCGATGGAAGCTGTTCTCTCTGATTTCACTATGTGTTCAGTGACTCAGTACTCATATTTTACGATGCCATAGTTAATGGATATATAAAACTTTGCTTCAAATCATTTGCAAAGTTAACTCAATAAACTAAATGAACTAAAATGAACAAATGAGCTCAAATGAGCTGATTTATTAAAGTCACAGAAGCTAATCTCAGAACTCTACTGCAACTCCAATGAAACTCAAAATACTTTCTTGAACAAGCGTGGATAGCACAAGAATTTTTTTATCGAGTTATTTTATTATACCTGAAACTATCATTAGAAAGAGTTGATCATATTTCAATATGAAAAATATATTCCATTTATAATATTGATTACTGAAAGGAGAATGAGAGGAGAGGATATTCATATGAAAGTCTTTTCTATTATGATTTTTACTGTTTCTTCAACTACGTTTCTAGCATTTCCAGAGAAATTTCCACACGTGTCTTGATTGACCACTAGATTCGATAAAATTATCGAGAAATACCAAAATTGATAGGCGTAATAGCTTTATTTATGGTTATCATTAACTCTTCATTCAATGTGGGAGAGTTCAAGGAGTAATCGTGGGATCGTTTAGGAGTATCGTCGATAATACTTGGTTCATTCTCATTATTTGTGGTTGAAAAGCAAATTGTTTGATTAGAAAAAAGTATTTCACAGACCACAAAACCTGTTCTAGATAATCTGGAGGCAATTAGCTCGATTATAACACGAAATAAGCTGAAAATTAAATGGCAAATGTCTTCTGTTGAAGGCCAAAATGGGGTGAACTTAATTACAGTTTAAACGACAACAATTCTTGAATTTCTTATCAAATTCAAGTTTCACATGTGAATATTTTGTTCTTGTTTCTAGTCATCAAAGCACTCATAGAAATGTTGTAAAATGAAAATAATTTTCTGAGAGTCAAAGAAATAGTGAGAGGTTAAAACCGATTGAGCTGAGAAGAATGCTCGAGCTGAACTGACACAAAAAATATGTGCTCATGATTACCAATAATGTAAATCTATATTCTCATGCAGCCTGAAAGACTGAAAGAGATGAAACTAACGAAACGCGTTTGTGAGATAAAGAAAGAGTGAGTTGAAATCTGTGAGAGGTGAAGAGACTAAAATCTCACTGCGCTCCAGATTATGGAATCATGAATTTCAGAGAAATCTTTGAAAACCAGCGAAATCATAGTGATTCAATGCTTCCTGATGTTGATTGCTATTGGAAATTTCAACTTTTCGGAAATATGCGAGAAATTAAAAGTGCGGAAAATTAATAAAAAAAACTCGACTATCTTATTTCTCTGATCCCAAAGACAAGAATAAATCTTCAACAAAAAAATGAGCTTCTGGATTCAAGTTCTCAATAATCCTCTCACAATACACAAGTTGCATTATTTAAAATGTAATTTCTAATTTGAAATGCACATTTGACTGACCTTATCTACGCTGTTTTTCAAAGAAGATCCATCTTGAGAGTTCTCAGTCTCATTTATTTCGGTATTGTCTGAAGCTTTGGTATGTCCATTCTTCGTTGTCCAATTAAAGTTGTTCTCGTGGGTATTTTGTTCTTTGGTATCATTGACAACTGTGTTTTCATTATCTTTGGTATTTTTGGTATCAGTAGACTTTGGTTGCTTCTCAGATGTTGTCATTTCCTTTGAGTCTGGAAATCAATAAAGTCTTTGCTATTTCAAAATGAAAAAACAGTGCTGAAATTATAACATCATTTTATTTATCACTTCCCTAACTATTTTTCCACAGACAAACAGTCTGATGAATTCTATATAATGCAAAATCACACTGACATGAAGTATTCGCATTTCAAACAATGTAATTCCCAAATATAATATTTTATTTCGCAATCTATTCTGAAACATTCATCACTAAGGATGAATCTTTATGATGAAATACTCCAAAAATGTAATAGGATACATCCTTTCAAATAATGACCTACTTCTTATATAAATCTTCTAATTAGTTCAGTGCTGAATCAGTTGAGAAAAGTATCGAGTTTCTGAAAATTTATAGTATAAATAATGAAAACAGAGGGATTATATTTCCTCTATAACAAAGAGAAAATCCTAGAAAAGATTATAGACGAAAAATAACAATTCAATTGTTCAAGATACTATCTTTACAAATTTCAGCTGAAAACGTTTAGAAGTCCTTTGCAAGTCTTTATTCCGAGAATAGAAGTAATACTCCAATGCTCCAATGTTCACGTAATAACAATTATTTCTATACAAGCAGAATCAGTTGATTTGTGGACCACCTATCTATATTCTGTGGAAGTATGTAAAATTCATTAAATTTGTGACTCATCATACAATATTATAGTGTATTTCATTCTAATGTTAACGGAACGTGCAGGCATTTTCCCAGACGAGGTTTACCAAGTAGGATTAGAAATTATTATATTGAAATCCGATCATGAAATCTAACTTTAATATTGTTGCATAAAAACCAATTCTATCAGAAGTCATAGTTGTGGAATTATTAAGGATAACCACAATGTAAGTGCATAAAAAGTTTGATGTTATATGATTTTCTAACTCTCAAACAGTCGAACGGTCGAACACTCTCAAACAGCTGCTTTTCAATCCAGACTGATGTTATTTGCAATAATTTTGCATAAATCAAAACAGGTTACGGTAAGCGGGATGGAAAATCGATGTGAACCAATGAGACGTTAAAGTATGATAGAAAGAGGAGGATGAAATATGGTGTGAGAAAGAGATGGAATAGAATATTAATGTGGATGAGGTTGAGCGGATTAAATCAATTTTTGTTGCCCGTCCCAAAACACAAATCGGTTGTCTTGGAAACATTCAGTATTCCGTTGTGCACACCTGACGAATTCCACACTATTCTTGTGATCTACATCCAAAATTGATTGGTGGAAGTTGAGCTAAAATGAGGGTATAAGGTTGAGTTTTTTGACATTTTTAGAACTCTGTTGTAATACTTGAAAAAGTATTCAAAAGTTGTTAAATTGTCATATATTATCGTAGGGGGAATCATAATATATTGATCAACTATTTCATTAATTCATTTTCAACTTTGGTAAATTTTCTTAATTTGTATGCTATTCTATGGTGATACATCTTATTGTATTTGAATCGATGACTCACCATTCTGTTCACGTAGAACTGTTATTGGACATGGAATCGTTCCCGAAGCCATGTCTATCATGCCGTTAACTTGGAATCATCAACTGAAAAAAAAATGAATCTATTAGCATCAATACAAGAAAAATTATTAATAAAAGAAAGAATAGTCAAAAGATATGAGGTGGAGTGAGCAAAGGAATAATGGCGCATTCCTGATAAATGAGTAATATAAAAATGGTTGGCCGTAGTTGAGTGGTATAACATTATCCGCAGTCTTCAGAATAATGCATCCATGATACATTGGACAAAACATAAATTAATGAATACTGTTGGTGAATCATACATGTATAATTTGTTCACACACGGAATTCGAAAAAGAATCTATGGAAGTATGTTTTCAAATCCATCATCCATAATCTGAAATGCAGTCTTCAATGCACGATCTCATATTATTTGTTCCAAAAATATCAAAAGTTTATGTTTTTTTAAATGTAATATCAATGTTGAGATGCAGGATAGGAAAATCTATGAAAGGGGAACCAATAATTTATTTTCTTTTTATTTTACAATTTAGAATATCTGTACTAAATTAAATTTGCAACCAAGAAGAACCCAATCTGGAGAACAGTCAGTTTGAAGAGTGAACGGATGTTTGAAATTTTGGTGATAGTGTTCGGTGGAGAAATCTAGTTACGTAACTCTTGTATCTTGCCCTTAGAAGCATGGGCGTCACCTTGCTTGCTATTACTCATGGGATCTCCCCTAGGCGGTCATCTGGGCATTTCCTCCCAGTCGTGCACCTGCAAAGGGGAAACAATCCAAAGGGCTTCACGCCCAGCAAGGTACGGTTGCCACGGTAACGGTCGTGCGGTACCGGGCAAACAAATCTAATCAATTCAGGAGCTCGACTTTGCAGAGGTAGATGGTGGTGGGGGATGGCGCGAGGGATTACGGATCAGAAGCCCGAGTAAAGCGCAGGGAAGGAGGACGGAGATTAGGCAGGAAAAAGTCTGTCAGGACGGGGAAATTGGGGGATTGCGAGACAGGAAGGGAACGGAGTGTGGGTAATATGGATCTGAAACAGATGAGAGGGTGGGTGGGGTGACGTGGACTCAGAGTAGAGCAAGAGCACTGATAATTATGGATCGGGGACCAAAAGGAGAGCGAACGAGGGGGTGGTGAAAGAACCATGCAGAGGAACCATCTGCTATAGAAAACCATGGAAAACCCAAGTGGAGCATGAGGGGAAAGGGTGGATTGCCAAACGGGAGGAAGATCTATAAGTGGATGATGGTGAGGGGGATAGGGGAGGTGGCATCTGTGGCGTCGACGCGGTGAGGTGAAGATGTAGAGTACATGGCCAGAGGGTGCAGCATACACCACCCATCGCTCGAGTAATACCGTTAATAGTTTCCACCCTGCTCAGCTCGTTTGTTTGACTCCTAAATTGTTATTTTCTCACGTGTTCGATTCATCGTTCATTCTCATCCGCAGTAAAAGCCCTCCTCCACTTTTCTACCACTGGTGTATCGATAAAAAGATCAATGTTGCCCTACAGCAGACAAAAGGGTCATTCTATACTTTACAAATCCCATCCCTCTAAATCAAACAAAACATGAGATCGATATTCACATCGCCATAATCGAATCAGCCCTGGTTGCTTAGATACGCATAAAACAACAGCTCTGGAGAGAGAGAGTGTGTGTGTGTGTGTGTTACTGTAGTAAGATCCTGAAAGATTCTAACGTCTTGAAAGGAACTGCAGATCCATATGCTTCAACCACCATCAAGGACTTCAACTAATAATGGAATATCATGTCTGCAATAAATGCGTTATTGAATCCTGAAAGATTCTAACGTCTTGAAAGGAACTGCAGATCCATATGCTTCAACCACCATCAAGGACTTCAACTAATAATGGAATATCATGTCTGCAATAAATGCGTTAGGATTTCTCAGCGGTAGACTACCTTCAATAAATATTATTGATCACCTCTAAACATTAGATAACCTACTTATACGAATTAACATACGTACTAGGAGCAAGTCTTCTTTATTAACATTGCTACTCTACGATTAGGGCTGTAGGTCACTCCAAGATGATATTCTTGTTATAGCTATGCTCTGTGAAATCTACATAATATTAATGAGTCAATCTTCATTGAAAATGTGACAGGAAAAATCAAAACGGAAGCTACTTTTCTCATTTCTAGGTGGAATCATCTACTTAGGCTATATCTAATTTGAAAAGTGAATATGTGATATTGGAAATGGAAGTAATAGGGAAGTTTCATTGTTTCATATTTGCAGGCACACAGTACGGTGAAATATTTGAAATGCTCTAAGGCACTCTTTATTAATATCAACTTGGATTGTTATTAATATCAACAATAACATTTTTGGAGAGATGATTGGACACTGTAAATTATCTCTTAGAATGCATTAAAGTTAAAATAAAATAAGAATTCTCAATTCTCCTTTAGGCCTAACGTTTATTAATTCACCACAACATAATTCAACTACTTATAGTCCAGTCAATATAGACATAAAAAAGGGGGTGGGCTGTGCTTGCAATTTATATTATAGTTCTGATTTTTCAATATATTATTTGGGTACATAAAAGAAGTCCAGAACCAATTTCTTCATGCAAAATTTCTTGTGCTAGATACAGGCTGGCCCAAAAATCTCGTATTTTCGGCTCAATTTCCAGTTTTCAGCTATTTCTGTCAAATCTCATAATCGAACAGAAAAATTTGCTCTCGCCTTTTATCTAGATTATAAAATTCTGGATAGAATGAGATCATTCAAAACTCTCTATCTTTTATGAGTACTGAGTTATGATTTCTCAAAAAATGAGTGAAATCTGAAGGAAAAGTCAATTTTGTTGAGTTTTAGATTTTGATCAACAATATCTTCCAATTGTTACCATTTAGATGTATAATTCAAAATCCCTCTGGGCGTATTTTTGTGCTCTACAATCTGAGATCAGTTAGAGCGCTCTATTTCATATAGATTTCCAGACACAATGCTCCTTGTATTGTGAAAAACACCTAATTTTCAGCTTCAACCATCTCATCAACTACATTGCCCTCACATTGATATTTCGCACAATGATATAAGTTCATGAGATTATTTTCTACGAGAATCACCCGTTAGATGTACTTCATTTCAGTATTTCCTAGTGGATCTCAGATTGTAGAACACAAAAATACGCCCAGAGGGATTTTGAATTATACATTTATATGGTAACAATCGGAAGATATTGTTGATCAAAATCTAAAACTCAACAAAATTGATTTTTTCTTCAAATTTCACTAATTCTTGAAAAATCATAACTCATTGGAGATAGAGAGTTCCAAATGATCTCATTTTATCCAGAATTTTATAATCTAGATAAAAGGCGAGAGCAAATTTTTCTGTTCGATTATGAGATTTGACAGAAATAGCTGAAAACTGGAAAGTGAGCCGAAAATACGAGATTTTGGTTCTGGACTTCTTTTATGTACCCAAATAATATATTGAAAAATCAGAACTATAATATAAATTGCAAGCACAGCCCACCCCCTTTTTTATGTCTATATTGACTGGACTATAAGTAGTTGAATTATGTTGTGGTGAATTAATAAACGTTCTGGACTTCTCTTATGTACCCAAGTAATGTATTGAGAAATCAGAACTACAATATAAATTGCATGCACCAATGTAAATAGTGACTGGACTATTATAGCCATTTTCAAGTGGTAGTAGCCCTATAAGAAGAACTTAATTATTTATATGTTATTCATAACTATTTAATAATGGATAGATAAAATATATTAATAGAATACTGCATGACAAAGTCATATTATCAAAGTGATGATAATGAAAAAGCGCTGATGAAGTTTAACATGCTATGTTACTTGAAAAATGACACTCTGCTACCAGATTATTATAATCTATTCATCAATTAAACATTCTTGATAAATGAACTTGTCTATTGCAGTCGTAGCATTCAAGTTATCAGACTCGTAATTCACATACACCGTCAGCGATATAGTAAATGTAGATCAGAGCAATGCAAGCTGTAATAATAAATATGGCAACTTTAACAATGTAGCTATTTCAAGGTACAATGTAGGATCCGAGTAATCCTATCAATACTGACCAATGTCAACATCACGATCAGCCGTAACACAACATGAATAAGTGTGACGACATATAAACACCCTAGCACCAAAGGGGGTCTGGAAGTCAGACGGAAGTAGTGTTTATATAGACACCCCACCGGTCTAGTTAGTCATCCACTCCTAATGCTAATGGTTATTATATTGTGGGGTCGCTCCCTAACTCGTGATACGCATTTCATCCCCTGTCAATTAAATTCGATCATCTCTTTTTGCAACATTCAATGGATTTGTAGCCGGTTTTTCACTTGTACTACAGTCATCAAGGGTCAACCGCTACACTAATTATTGTTCCGGTTCAAATTTGTATAACTTATCATTTTATTAGTCATCTCGCTACGGTATTCAATACTTGATAGAACAAGTTTGCTTATCTATTTTTCGCCTTAACATATAAAATAATTCTTCTCCTATACGATCAACAAAGACTGGAAGACTTACTTCTGTTGTCAGTACTAGAAATACATTGATTCTGATGATTTTTGGACTGAAAAGTGTGTTCAAATTGTGCGTGCAAGACTAATCTTTATTTGGAACTGTGTCATATTACCAAAGTTTGTGAGAAAAATAGCACGAGGATTGCCTTATCATTTCTCTTTCAACGCTATTTACATTTGTTATTTAGTGTCATTTGTACAAATAAATAAAGAATTGAGTAAAATTCTGCGATGTCGACATTTCGTCGAATGAATTTTAATAAGTGCACCTTATTCTGATTGAAAAAGATTTTCCACCAATGAATAAATACAAATAATGAAGCAAAACTTTTATTTGAAAAGACTAGTTCAGATTTGTGTTCAGAAACAGTACTAGTGGAACATAGTAGAGTGTTCATTCTACTCACTGGTTTTACCTTGGGAGTGTTGATAATATGAAATACTTGAGGGAATATTATAGTACAGTATTGATCACGATGTCAAAATTGTTTTTATTAAAACGGATATTCAGATATCAATTAAATTTGCATTATATGATTTTATACCAGACAGATTTATTAAGGCAAGAAGGGTGCAAGTCTCCCTGCCTGAGATGGATGTAGGCCTAGACCTATATTGAAAATGATCATTGTCACGTATGCACTGTATATTAAAAATTGAATACTTGCAAGTTTTGCACTTTTCCTTCGAGAACTAAACAAGAAGGAGATGAAATAAGACTACGATCGGAAGTGAGTTGTAATAATTGATGTTGATTTGCAAAAAGATTACTTGACGATTGGTAAGAGAAAAAACGAAGATGCCTGACAGAAAACAAATGGAAATGAAAAGAAGAAACGGTTTATGACTACCTCATACAAAGAGCATGATAACGATTCCCTGTTACCATCATATCATCATCATCATCAACATCTCCATCATTATAATCATCATTACCACGATCGCAATAATCATCGTCTATCATTAGCATTGAACTCGATGGGGGAAGAATTCTCTCATCAGTAATTCTCTCTCTTTTCTCGCTAAGGTGTGTGCTCTCTCTGTCACCCGTACTGGCAGACAGACAGTTACTCTCTCTTTTTTGATCTTACTCCCCTTAACACTGAGTGCCTGAGAGGAAGTACAACGTGAAAACCAAGTGCATGCCAGTCCCCCGCATCTAAATGCTCCAAGTAACCGTCAACTGAACACATGAGTGCTGCTTGTCGATGGAGAAGAGGGGGGGACATGAACGAGGATAGGGGGAGTTGAAGTCAGACTGCTATCTTGTATAGATTATTATGTATTAAAAAGCAGACGGGATCCAACCACCTGCCTTGCAGAACACCTGGCAACAAAAAACCGTCTCTACTGATATATAGTTAGTCATCACGTGTTTTCGGTTATAGACCCACCGTTTTAAAAGACCGTTAAAAGTTCTGACGGTGACTTTTATTGGTATCGCTCTCAATAACCAAACCTCATTATGATTATTTTATTGGGAAACGGATAATTTGTCATCTATCTTCATCCCACTCTATCCCTTGCAAAATGTGACTTCTGGTTATTTCTTGCAGTAAATTAATTTCCCATTTCTATTTCTATACTATTCCCATAAGTAGACTATCAATTTATCCAAATAATCAATCTCTGGGGTTTACATGAGAATTTATTGATATCTCAGTAATCTCTTCCCTTATTTTATTCTTGTGTTCCACAATATTCTCTATTTACGATTAAAGAGTTCTTGTATTCTAGTTACTCTACTTAATGTAGGTCTATGTCGCCAAATGCTTTAATTAAAAGTGTGTTGTTTATTGACCTTATGTCATCAACTGTATCATCCCAGTGAGTATAGAAATCTACTTTGTGAAAATACTTGAGGACTGAAAATTTTGTGAATTGAAGAACTACAAGTTTTAACCTATCTCGGACTATGTGTTATCTAAATCTGGGAGAGGAATAGCAGAAGGTTACCTTATTTTTCTTCTCCCTATCATTTTGATAATGTACTTATTGTATTAATGAATGAATAAAGGATAAAGGATAGAAGGTGAACATTATAATACTCAATATACTCATCAAAACATGTAAAAGTAATAATTTAAAACATTTCTTTAGACAAGATTTATACAATAAGTTTTCATTAATTTCCATTCATTCATGAGCAAGAATCATTTATCCTTTCTAGGTAGAATCAGTTAATGGGAATGAAATGTTACAGTACTTTCATTGATGATAATGAATGACATAGATTTTGTGACTGAAATGATGACCCATGAGATGAAAGCGCTGCGCCATCGCAAAATGGTGTTTTGAACAAACCTAGTGTCTATTGAGGGCATGATAATACTGCTGGATAATAATCGCTTGATTACTAATACTGTTACTATAAGTTATTTTTCATCCTTTCCCATCAGAATTTAAGAAGCATCTTCACTGATTCAATTTTCTTCTTCCTCTTATTTCATTCGTAAAGGAATAGAAAAACGTAGGTGGAATATGTCTACTAAAAAGTACCAGACCATCATTTTAATTTATATTTTGGTGAAAATTTTACGAACAATGTAGAGTAGTAGGTTGTAGAGTAGTAGGGATCTACTCTAGCTATGAATACCGTGTTGTAATCATTTGAATGAGTTTGAAACTTTGGGCTATCAGGGAAAATGATAATTTCATAACATTTCGTGATATAGATAACTATCTTGATATCAATACTTGTTTAAATGTGAAATTATGTGTGAAATATCATAATGTGTATGAAATGATGTGTGAAATGTCGTGGTTATATCTGTATTCTACGGCACCGTGAGTTGCACTTCAGTTGATTATTGTGGAAACATTAATTCTACACCCGTATCTTGCCATATAACTTTATAGTTCTTTTCAAATCAGCGTTTAGTGACAAGATGCTAGTGTTACACTGCGCTGGAACAAGTATTCGATTATTTTTCAGAATTTCCTGTCAGTCGCAATGATAATAATTGGAGGATGACATGTCTTTCATGAGAGCAACGAAGCGGTTCAACAATCTCCGGTTTTAAAAACTTGTAAATGAGTTTGTGGAGGCTGCAAGTGACACTAACACCAGCACACAAACGTAAATAGGAGCAGTTTGCAAGATTGACAGAGACAGAGCTCTCATCCTGATTTGTGAATGAATCAGAACGTAATTTTCTAACTTGCGTAAAACACGAAAGAATATAACAGCCCGCAATGTGAATGAGACATGTAACTGGTTTCGAGGTGAGGAATTTCACCCATTCAGATGTTGAGAGGTCTTTTGCTATCTGGATGACATTCTTCAACAGGTTTATCACTGGAGCAAGCAGACCTAATGACCTTCACAACAATCATAATCATCTTGTCAAGTCAATAGTTGAAGCTGTTCAAGTGTACTGGCAAGGATTGAAAATTCGAGAAGAGAACCCGTTCAAATTTTACTTTTTTCTATATTTTATTATCAACAAGATGCACATTCAACAGAATTATAACTCCAGTATCAGGGATTGGTGAGAAGTTTATATCTTAATCACACAAGCATAGAGCACTATATGGTAAATTATTAAAAATTTAAATACTTTTGTCACACCGGTGAAGGAATGAATGAATAAATGAGCCATTTAGTTAGTACACTTAATACACTCGCTCCAGTGTTGAATAAACGCGGATTGAAGAATTAAGACCTAATAAATATTATGAGTAATCTCAATCTTATGAATCGGTAAGTTATTCATTTATGTTATTTATTTATTTCATTTGCTTATCAATGAGGGAATGGATTGTCCGACTAGACAAGAGTTATTTTTAAGAAAAAATTTTTAAGGAAATGTAAAAAAACGTTAAGTATCTTGAAGGACAAGAATGTTTATGTCAAATTACTGTATCAACTAACCTCTCCACCAGAGCTCCCATTCAGTTTGCTGTTATAAGAGACTGCTTAACTGCATGGAATATCTTGGCGTATTCCTTCACGGAAGGTGATGTGTATTCTTCAACGTTGGGTTTTGAAATTCGTTGTGACTCAACCAGGTATTTCCAGCGGAAAGGGTGGCCCTCCAGCGGCTCTGAGAACGTAGTGACCACCCGAGAACTCACCAGCTACTGAAGCAGCCCTTTGTCGAGTGAGAGTCTAAATACCCTCCATTCTGAGAAGAAGGCTGCTGCAAATCTCATCTGGCCTGACTACACACACAGCATCAACGAAGGGGCCGAATCACAGCCAGCCAATGACAAGGGGCGCGGTAGACAGGGGAGTCTGGCTCCTGGCCAATCAAAGAGCGGATAGAAGGCAGGCGCATTGGTTGGTAACACTGGACTATTCGTCTCGGGGAGTAATCCACGAATTGAATCTCGGCGCTGACTTGAACTCACGTTTTCCAATTACCTATCTAAAGGCAACGCTTACCACTTCATAGTCTACCCTACACACTCCTACTCATTTTAATCCTCTTCTCTCTCTGTTTCCTACACTCGTATTCAGTACTTCCTTCTCTTTTCAATCTCTTCCACACTCTTGACTTGCTTTCTTCTTTTTCCTGAGAGTCTCTCAATTCTTGACTTCTTCCAACTCTCAAATCCTTCCTCTCCTTCTCAAGCACGAATTCTTTATTTTCTTTCGACTCGCTAGTCTCCTCTCCCTTCAATTGCTGTTCTTCTATTTTCCATCTCTTTTACTTTCCTTCCTGTGTACAATTACTCCGCTATTTTCATCTTTATCTACTCCTGGCCTTGTCTAATAACTTAACTTCTCCCTCTACACGCTTCTCGTATAATCTTTTTTTTCATTCTCAATCTACCGATTCACAACTTCATCTTCTTTGTCAACCCTCGTTCTCTTGCACTCTTACTGACTCTGTCCCGCTCTATCGACCAATTTCTCACTTGCTCTCTCACGCACCCTTCCACTGTCCTTCTCTTTGCTATAATTGACTTTGTCTTTGAAAACTGAAGCCGCAACATGCAATTCGGAGCAGTCTTTACAAAATCCTCTTAGTTCCTCATTAACCTTTACAAGTCCACTCTGTAATTACGTCATCTATTCTGCTGCGGATTTACCTTTGCAAGCGTTTTCACCAAATATAGCGTGAAAGGATGATAATAGAGAATTCAGGTATTTATAGGATGACAATGAGAGAGATTCGATAACGCCGTGAACCGAATAGCCGGGATAGGATAACAATTCTTACCACAATCATAATGAACTAGTAAAGAATAACAGAGGAATTGCAAATTAGTTTATAATAACTGAGGAATTGGTGCATAATATTGAAATGATGACAATAAATTGATGAGAAATTCATGCTATACATGCCGGAATCAAATATATAATTGGTACTGTATTGTGTAGAATGGAAAAGCATGACCTGATGCACTTTTATGAGTTTCAGATTACCACGAACGATTATGATGAAACATTAAGTAGATCCATAGCTAGAATGACGCATTAAAGTTTCCATTGAATTTGTTTACTGAAAAGACGCGTTTTCGAAGAGAATGGTCTAACTTCATTTGTCAAAGTAGGATTGATTATTCACCTGAATCATTTTTGCGCTGGTAGGAGTTAAAATATTATACGAATCGATTCTATGGAATTATCAAGAGTAAAGTGGAATCAGATTGGTTCTCTCCAAGTATGAGTCACTTCGTATGTTACTATAGTGAGGTCCATGTCATCAATGGCAGTGTTTGATTAGCAATTGTATTGCTATCCTTGTCTATCATTCAACAAAGCGGATAGCACTATCTCTTTCTCGCTTAGCTCTGTTGTCAGATCGCTTTTTAACAATGTAGAAATATAATTAATTAACAAAATATTTCATCTTTCTTATGAAAATGAAAATGAAAAAATTCTTTATTAGGCGGAGTTAGGACTTTTAAGTCCTCTCTACCACTCAACCTCTTATAAAAATTCATTATGAAATAAATGGAAAATATAATTTCTTGCTCGATAAAATATAATTGATTATTAATTTTAAACGAGAATGAACGGTTAGTATTACATCAATAAACCGGTATCAGTTACCCTCCATAGAGGGCATTGACAAGACAGAAGATCGGTAACGTTGTTCTCTAATCTCCAATATTTCTCCATTGCCATTATAACGTGGACCCCACTACATATATATCTCTACTCTGAAGAGTCTCTAAAGAGTTATTCACTCATCCGACTCTTTAGCAATTTCTAGCCCAAATTTTCATACATTTCTAGCTCCTTCCTCAATGCTCAATACTAGTTTGCGGCTCGGAATATTTATTTCTAAATCGTCAAAATGACACCAGTATAAAAACTTTCAAATCTTCCCCAAGCAAAAAGTGTGAGAGAGGGCCGGTTGTCCCCTAACTTCACCCTCCTATATGTGCATAAAAAAGACAACTATGAAATATTGAATTCAACTTTTTTGCGGGAAAATTCCAAAATGTAATAATTATTGTACTTCAACTGGAGTGAAGATTATTCAGGATAGAATAGTTAAAGTTGGTTTTGATGAATACCATGAAATTTTAGAATTTAGTCTTTTTCTGTGCCTGTAGCCGAATATCGAATTTTGTTTAAATGTTTAGTTCACAGCTTTGAACTATCATCTGATCTTCTGTTAGCTTTATAATATTCAGTAATATAATAGAAACTAATAAAGTATTATATGCTCTTTGATAATATTCAAGTGGTCTGCAAATAAGTAAAATGGAGGAGTTGCCTACACGTTCCTTCAAGTTCCAAGTAGTTCATGCTTCGCCGATTTCATAGCAAGAGAAGATGCTATAGCAGAAACAACTTAGTCTGATACATGGTCAAAGTAACCGGTTTTGTTGAGGCGCAAGTTGGAGCGTTGGAGGTTGTTGTTTTGCTGTTGGGCTGATGGAATCTCAGGGCTGGATGCACCCATGGGGGACGGTCAGCAACGGAAATGGAGTAGGGGACGGTCTAAGGAAATAAATGAAAAAACAAGACGTTGGATAGCCGGTGGATCGTAGATATCATACAGAAGATACGGTCAAAATGGTGGACGAAGCCTCAGAGGAATTGGTACTCATAAAAAACCAGCAAATGTAAAGGGAGAAAAGCGTAGTAATCACAATACAATTTTTTTAACCACAACATTGAAGTTATCATAATGTACCCCTTGAAAAACACCATAGATAAGGAACAACTCAACGATGTTAACAATCTCAAGGAATAATAATAGGCTAATTATTATTAATAATGGAGACAATAGGTAGAAACCCATTTTGCTTCCTTCACACAATACAATATTTTCAACATTTCATACAATTTGAAATAAATGAATAAAAATAAATAAATAAATGTTTATTTCCCAAAAAACTAAAACTACAACATCAATTACAAAAATATTAGATAAATTACAATATTACATACAATAGTTAGTTACAAAAGATTCTTATAATGTGTTCTCTACTTGTTTAGTTTTTCTGTGTGGAAATTGACCTACTCCACTAAGGCGTACCATGTTCTAGAGTAGGTTTTGTTAGTTTTTTTAAATGAAAAGAATAACAATCAACGTTTCAGTGATCAATCAAATTGTATTCTTTTTTCTTTAGGGCTAAAGAGAGATTGACTTTTTTCTTTAGGGTAAAGGGAGAAAATCGTAGCAATGACAATACAATTCTTTTAATCACAACAGTAAAGTTATCATAATGTACCCCTTGAAAAACAACACTGATAAAGAACAACTCAACGATTTTAACAATCTCAAAGAATAATAATAATGACTTTTACTAAAAATGGAGACAATATGTGGAAACCCACCACAATTACTTCCTTCACACAATTTAATATTTTCAATATTTTATAAAATTTTAAATGAAAAGAATAACAATCACCGTTCAGGTAATCTAAGTATGAACAATCTAACCTCCAAGCTCAAAAGAGCAGGTATGGAGGGAGAAATAATCAAAATAATTATAATCATCAATCTCATTCTATCATGATTATAATGTGCAGAAAATGTTGATTTTATCACCCAATGAGAGTGAATATCATTTTAGAATTCCTGAATTTTATCATTTTCAACGAGAGTCAGTGAAACTACAGACAATATTATTAAAGCTGAATTGGTTAAATTTAATAAGTAAATTGAAAAATTCAACAAACACAAATAGGGAAACGTTTATCAAAAATATATTAAAGGGTTAAAGTTTTGAAATGTTTCCAAACTCACCACATAATGCTGTCAAGTGCTGCTTCCAAAATATAATAGAGCTATAATCTGAGCTGTTCAATTATCGGAGTATCAGAGTAGACTGTCATATTCAGGCGAGCGTACGCCTCAAACCGATTTACCCCACTTTTTACCACCATATGGAAAGCACACTCAAGATACGTATCAAGTATTTTGTATCATTTTATATAGTTTTTGTATCAAATTATCATTATATTTAATCAAATTTGCTACGGAAGAAAGTTATCAATTTCCAGGTATAAATTGAACGCAATGGTTCAGTTTTGTTGAATCAGTGATTCATAATTTCCAATCATATTTTAGAACCAGACTATATAGGTCGATATTCCCACCATTGCCAATCCAGACGACTTACAAAAGTCAACACAGTTACATGAAATTCGAACATTGAATGGAAAGGTTTAAATCGGAATGATGTGAAAGAAGTTAGCGAAGCGAAGAAGAGAATAAAAGGTTTTTATATAAGGAAAGTGACCACCGAAAATAGATGCGTATTGACGATTCACTCGTTTAAAATCATTGAACTATTTTGTTGAAAACCATTATTCTAAACATATACACCATTGAACGGGATAATTCATTAATCTATAGTATACAAGCTCACAAACGTCATTCTAAATGTAGACATAAATGCATAATCTAATGGGTTAATAAGTTCACCCATGGTTGACATGGGTGTACCACTCTACTCAGTAAACAAGAGTAGTTAGAAATTTACAAATTAGAGAGCTAAAAATAGATATGCAAGATATACAATTCACGCATGGAAAATTATCGGAGTAATTAGTCAACTATTATTTCTCTAAATATACAAATGAGAGTGCACCATTGTATAAACGGGTTGATACTTGTTAATTCTTGTATACTAACTCGCTTACACTACTAATCTAGAGTATCTCCTTCCTTCCAGAAATAAAAGTGAGGTGGGGACAAACTGAATTGGAAAACAGATTAAAATTCTGAAGACAAATATCTCCGATTACAGTTGGTGCACGGAGAATATATACAACTGATGAAACCGCCATCTACCATCCAGTAGTGTTCAACGGCTTAGCTAACAACACTACTATTATTGTGCCAAAATGAGGCCATTCTCTATTAATATTCCATCCACAGAGCATTTTTCTTCAAATGCGTCCATCCCCAAAGACATCCATCATTGTCTAATAACGGCACGTCTCACGTCTGATCAGAGACAGAGAGGCAGTACCTTCTCTCCTGATCCTGGTAAGGAATTTAGAAATCAGCCAGCCAGGCTATTTCAGAGAATTATTGACGTTTCTCATTGGTTCTCCTTCTTCTTCATTCATGACGGGATCACATTACTACAAGAATAACCAATAGAGAGTCTGACTCAATCGTTATGAATATTCCATTAGGCCCAAGTGTGCAATAAAATGAGTCATGAAGAGAGGATTTTTTTCGAAATTCAGACAATAAGAATGTTAGACCTTCTGTTACTTATCTTCTTTTACTACACCACTGTGATTTCGCAATCAAGAAAACTAAAATCTAAATTGATAAAAAAATAGCTGTAACAGCAGCTTTTCAAGAACGTTACGATTGATTGGTCTGATATATAATATCTAAAAGTAATCATGGTGGATGAAGAGATTGTAAACTTGCTAATTGAGATCTAGTAATAATTATTGTGCTGCTAGTAAATTCAATAAATCCAATGTATCTTGGAAAATATTATATTGGTTGAATTTTCTGAATGAATAAACTTTTCCATTCCATTACCGTCAATTGAGTTTGGTATTTTTTTATGCGATGCTCCCAAATGAATAGACAGCATTGGACAATGCATTTCAATGCAATTTGTATAAATTGTTTTCATATTTTGACAGTATGTGTATACAATATTAATAATATTCTATTATAAAATAGACAACGTCCCATAATCACAACTAAATTGTGTGGTTAATTAGATTAATAATAATGGACAGGATTGAGTATTAGAGTGGAGCGTATAATAATAATGTATGAATTCTTCAAATAGCAGCAATTTCTCCAATGAGCCTGGTCTCAGCACTCGTATATTTATAATCTATGTGACAACTATTGCATGAATTTATCTTTAGATATAAGATTCCTAACGGAATATGTGAAACATCGTTTGAAATAGTAGTAATCTTGGTATCGTCTCTGCTACTCATTATATAGCTATTCTCTGTAGTCACTATATAATAGCTATTCTCTCCGCTATCCATATATAGCAATGCTGAAAGCAACGAATTTATCAACGTTGATCAGTTTGATCTGATGTATGACCTGATTGATTTCCAATCATCATTGGAAAAGAAAGTTTATGATTGACAGTTTACTTCCATGGTGATTTCAATTTTACACATCAATATCAAATAGATAAAAATCACAGTGAAATTATCTACATGCAGATAGATAGTACCCATATAATGTGTGATAAAGAGTTAGGATTGAAAATGGAAGAATATTCACATCTGAGAATAAAGATATGAAATGTCTTGGGGATTTACCTGAGTACAGTTTTCCAAAATGCAGTGGTAGATAAAATAATGAACTGAATAGATAATTTGATGCACCATAATAAATTAATGAAATACCAGGACCATTAGAAGACCCAGCTTCCAGTGTAGATGAGTTGAGATTACATAGCAAACACTTAATTTTTCTATTTGCTCTTTGGATTCTGATATCATGTCTAAACTATTGAGTTGATCTCGAGAAGATTCTTCATGAATGTTGAATTTTCAAAGCAAATTTTGCTGGTCCCGTGCAGAAGCAATCATCTGTGATCGTTATTCTCTTTGTTATCTAAATTATTTCGCTATTCAAAAACGATGTTCACGTTAATTAGCCCAAAAAATCTCAAAGCTTCAATTGGGAAGCGAATCAAGTAGAGATGGCCATGAAGCTCGTACATTTTTCTTCTCTTTTGATTTCCTTATCCGCCCTCTTCATTACTACATTTTCCTCTACTCCCACATGCACGGAGAAGCTAATAAAACAAAGGTCTTCAAAATCACTTGCTTGATGGACAAAACTTGTTTCCCCCACTATTACAACATAACAATTTCGTTTGGGAACTTTTTGTTCTGTATTATTTTATCTCTCTCAGTTCTTTTTCCTCTTTCTTTTATTCGTTTTTCCTCCTCCCACAATGTCCAAGAGAGCCTGTAAGACCTTCGATCTAAGAAAAATTACATATATCAGATGAGAATGAGCTCAAAGGAAGACTTCACCTTAGGCCTATATTGCGTGTTTCATGGTCTGCTGATTTTCTTTACATCTCGCTCCTTCTAAATACATACTTCTCTTTCTCTCTTATCGTCTTCGGGTATTAAACTATCCGTCTCGCTACTTCATCTTCAGGTTCCCACTGTTATTATTATTCTAAAACATGGCTCCTCTCAGCGGATTCGATCATAAAGACAAGCTCAAGAATCGCTTTGAATAATGCTCGACCACAGTGCTACTACGTCACAACCGATTCTAATCGGTCTTCAGCCTCCGACATTATAAAACCTTCAATCCAACCAAGTTGAGCATTGGATTGAAAAACGGATCCCAAAATGTGTTTAAGCTTTTAAATTATCGGAGCTTTTAAATTATAAAACTCAAGTCTTATTTTAAGACTTCAATTAAAATAGGCTACCCTCAACTTTAACCTTATGAATGAATTTCACTCAACAAAGAATGTGTATTTATAGAAATTTAACGCAACAATAAATTAATTGGGGAAAAAAAGAATTTGCCAGCTCAGTATTGAAGAGGAACATGTTCGTTTGTTTTCAACAAGACTACTTTTCAATACGTGCATGATGCATAAAAATACAGTAATTATAATGAGTCTTGTTCCCCACACGCTTTTGTGTCTGAATTATTTGCAAATTGTTGTAAATGTTTACGATTTGGAGTTAAATTAATTGGAATCGTATGGTCTATGATGAGTACATAATTATTTCCTTAATCGGAACATTGAACAGTGATAATTTCCGTTGACATCCGGGATCACTTCCAATAAAGTTATGCAGACGTTGAATTCATTCATAAAATTTAAAAACGTTTTGAGTGAATGGAATGTAGTCTAGACTTGAGTAGCTCGTATTTGTATACCATTAAAATATCCGGATTGCCATTGAAATAACAAATGATAAAACACGAACTCAAGACGTCAAAATGAACAGTTTATTTTTAAATCAGTGAGACGATCAATTTACTTCGCAAAAGAGACTCTGAGTTATTCTTTTATTCAATCAAAAAATGGAAACGAATGTTTATAATCTTCTATAACAAGAAAAATAGAATTTTAACGTGTTAAACTAGGTCAATTTATAAACCAAAAATTGAACTAATCTGGAACTGGGACAGGGTTCCACGAATGGTCTCCTCGATCTTTATTCATATTTGAAAACGTGAACCTAAACCTCAAAAGGACAATAGGTTTTCATAGGGAATTGAATCATAGGTAATTTTTTCTGGCTTTCATACAAGAGTAGTATAAATATGCTCATAACAGAAGGTCACCCACTTTTATGCCTATACATAATCTGATAATATCGTAATGTTTAATTGAATAAGTCATGCGCAACCTACGTACTCCACGTAATAATGAAAAATCTTCTACCGGACATACTCATACAGATTTACAGTAGTTTTATAACAGGGTATTATTGAGGTCTAGAAATTAGTGTATTAGGAAATTAACCAATCAAATATAACAAAATTACATGTTTTCAACTTTTATCCATCCAATATTTTATTGACAGAATTTTTATATTATACGTTTAAACAGTCAATTCGGGACGTAGGATATGATGTGACAAAAATTAGTACAAATTAAACATTTTTAATAAGTAATCACACATAGCTTTGAGTTGAATTTAATGCATTTTCTTTTGATTTATCGAATGTTGAATCTATGAAAAGGAACACAAGCATTGAATCAGTCAATGCCATGAATTCAATGCATTGAATAATTCTCTCGTTCACAAGCGGTTGATTATTTTCATAATCATTAAAAGGAAAGGAAAGGGTTCAGATTGATGGTGAAATAAAATGTCTTCATTATTTTTTACTCGCAATAATAGAAACATAACGATAAACTCATGCTACCTTATCAGAGAGTAGAACGCAGATTATAAAGTGATTGAAGTTGAGCCAGGCTAAACGATACTTTGATCAGAAACAACCATAAGCATACTCACATAATGAGAGAAAATAGTTTGGTTATAACTTGAGTCTAGTTTGATGACCAACTTCTTATCAGATTTATTTAAAACTAATAGAAGTAATTCAAAGTTGGTATGACGCTTGACAGTTCATAAAATCAACGAGTGATAATCAAAGATTGTACTACTGTATTGCACGATTCCAGTATTCTCGACAGCTTTATCAGTCAAAGTTAAAAGCTACTAAAAGTAGCGAACTTTTTCAGTATCCAGTACATGGAAATAAGATATACTACTCAGATATCGAGAGGTGTCATTCTTGATATTCTGTATCTTTGCTGGCTAAATTTGGCTAATTTTCACTATAAGAGGAGATATTGGATTATCTTTTTGGTTGTTTTACAATCGTCAAACAATCCCTAATGATGTAACAAGAATCGCTCCATGACAAACAGAATCGGCTCCTGTTTGGCTGAATCGCCTAGTTTTCGTCTAGCCTTATTTGGATCCTCAGCACTTTTCATCGATGTCATTGTCTTCTCGTAACCTACGAATATTATTTATTCAGGCTAGCAATAAACTAGGCCTGCTTGTTGAGTGTATTGAACTATAACACGAGATTTGTGAAAACTGTTTTTAGACGTATTAATCAGAGAAGAGGAATTTTGTTGGGAAAATTGATGTCAAGATATTTTTAATTTGTATGTTGAAAGAAAATCGACAAAAGCTACATTTTCTATAATCATAATAATCATTGAGATAAGTTAGACAACTAATTCTCACTAATCATGATCTGTATAGAAACGTGAATATAAATGAAAATTTTAATTCAATTACAAAAAGCATGCCGAATCAGGTATACTTGTAATGTCGACTTAGAATTATTGTAATAGTAATTTCAAGTTTGTTCATTTCAATGTTCACCGCAGATCGTCCATGTTCATGCCTGGAGAATTTTATTTTGCATCATTATACTGTACTTTAGTAGAACGTTGCAAATTCACTGACAACAGTGATTGATTTAATTTTAAATTGAGATGGTTTTGAAAGGTGGGAGTAAGATTGATGGTGTCATCATTCATTTTTACTTGCAATAATAATACAAAATACATCATTTCCTGAATTCAAACTGATGAGCCGTTAACCTTATACAAGTAGTGTCAACAAATATGTGGCGTTTTCAATTTTTCCGGTTACAATCGATTTCGGAACCACGAGTGCTATCGCGTATCCAAAATTCGGTTCTGCTATCGAAGTTCATTACATGTCATGATCCAGCTCTCAAGCTAGAGCAAACACTTGAGGGAGCCCTGGGATAATACAGGTCTACAGGTGCGTTCTGTTTGTTCTCCGTGTCTTTATCTGGACGAGATTAGGATATGATGATCGAAACAGATGAGAGCAGTTGAGAGAACATTATTTTAGAGACGGAAAGAACCAGGCCTCTCCCGAGATTAGATAGGATTTCAAGTGGTTTGAACACAAATCAATATCTTCGTTCGCGTTGGTTATGAGATGAATTGTACAGTCTTCTCATTATTTATCGAAAGAAATTATCTCGAGCCAACTTTCGACTTTATTCTCATCTCTCGAATCTTCTCATAATGATAGCCGACTCTAATTGTGTCAACACTTCAGTTCTCCCGATTACACTTGCTTCTCGTTTCAATAATCAAGATGCTGCGATGAGCAAAGTGCTTTTGAATCTTAATGGGATTTCCCATAGGCTTCAGTTTCATGCTTTCAAATTCAAATGTTATTGGAATAAAGAGTATCAATCCAATAAAACCAATATAGGATGCATTTATTTATCTCTATCGCGAGATAGGATATCATTTTGATGGGACAGAAGAGTACAGGTGAACACATCGGTTATATATTGAACACATAATTAATAATAGAGCCTAGATCACTTTACATGAAAATAAACTACTATAGAGATAATTTGCGTTTTAATCATTACTAGCAGGTAACCCGTGCTCCGCAATGGTCTATTTTAAAACTTGACCGAGTGGGATCTTCAAGAGTTGAAAATAGGCCTATAACCATCCTCGGTTAATCAAGAATCTATATGCAAAATTTCAAGTTAATCACTCCAGTAGTTCAGACGTGATTATGCGTCAAACATAATATTCCTATCCCGTACGTGTATAAGCCAGTTCTTTCCTTTGTTATAGTATAGTTAAATTTTTCCATTTTTATTTTAATTCATAACTTCCAGATGATTCATTCCGAAGAACATGTGGTTCCAACAAATAATCCATTCTTGATTATTCATCATCACCAAAGCTAAATTACACAAATACTGAATACTATTTCGCAATAGACTCTCGAATGTGGAGTGAGTCAATCCTTCTGCTCGTCAAAATCATTTTAGATACAGATCACGTGTAACTGACGCTCTCGTAAATATTTTCATCTTCACAGAACATTCTCTGGAGAATGTGTAAGCATCTTGCATATAAATACGGCATTATTCCACAGCCATGCAACGAGGAATTCATTATGCTTAGTTTCACAGTAGTGTCATTCATCTTGAACTTACATTCATCTTGTAACCAGAGCTATACTCTATGCTTGTAACTAAGTTGTTACTGGGGTTAATGGGCACATATATCTGAGGCTTATGGGTGAAAAAATGATGGAAGATCATTGGACAGATGAAAAAAAATTGTCATCCAAAATTTCATTTCAATTTGAATTAACGTTTTTAATTATCGTGTGTTAGAGATTCAGCAAATTATTATTTTGAGTAGAAACGCAGAATATAATATGACACACTCACTTGAAAGTGGCATTTATGTGTCGAAACATATTGTGAATAATAAAATATAGTTGGAATAATGGTACTTTGATTATTTCTAATTTTTAGAATATAATGAAGGAATGTGTTATCGTTTATCTATAAATATTTTTTATAATACAAATACAAGTGATCTTCAGTTCTGATGTAATAAACTATCTCTGTGTACTGCTGGACGAGTATCAAGAATTATCCCTCTGCTACTGTATCAGATAGGAGGAAAATAATGGACTATGGGAACATCTTGAGAGGTATTGAACATCCCAAGGTCCAAGGTTGAAGAAACGATTTCTCCCACCAAGTTTCAACTGACGGGTACAACGAAAACAAAACACATCTCCACAGACGACGACTACAGAAGACAGCATCATCTTATTCTTATCACGGCGAGGAAGTGGAGACGTTTACGTTTTCAGGCGAAACAAAAGAAATAAAACAATAGGTAAGAATGTGACAAAACAGAATGAGAGAGATGTGGGTGGGTGGGTGTGAGTAGATGGGAGAATGAAGTGAGAGATAGTAGATTGAGAAAGCACGAATAGGACAAAGCCAACAATAGGAGATCTGAAGGAACTCCACATGTCCACATCCGCTGTGACTATTGAAGGCGGCGACTCTACGACTCCAGTGTCTTCGGAATGCCTGACACTTTGGTCCTTAGCCCTGAGTCCTGACAAGGTGTGTTGTGGGGTCGTGTCACTGATTCATCAACTACCGGCAAAATGTGAAAGACGCCAAACTGAACACTCTTGTCTTTCGAGATTAGGGAGAGGACAAATGGAACCAATGACTTTCAAAGAAGGGCCTGAATTCAGAAAGATTCAAGAAGGCGAAAGGTTGGTGAGGGGAGGAGGGAGTTGAAGAAGAGGATGCTAGAATTTTTTGTTTGTCTTGGTCTTGTATTGTTGAACTCTCAATTTCTCTTCTTCGTGACGATCAGCTGATAATTCATTCTCATGTATTGTACAGTATGGAACTATTCCATAATATAGTATTACTAGTGCATTTCACTTCACGATAGTATAGTCTCCCATTCTTGCAATTTAGTTCATCCTTGGCTATTAAAAAGTCAATTCACAATAATTGCAGGAATTAATCAATACTTTTGGAATTAATTCTCTACAATTACATATTTGTTCATTATTTAGCATTTCCCAAAATACTAAGAAAAATTAACTTTATTCAATGCTATAGTTTAAAAATGATACAAAATACAAATTTGACATGTTTTAACTAACTCTTATTTCACTGTTCGAGAGGACTGATTGGCAATACTGATTGTTGGTAACCGCCTAATCTTGATATCAGGCAGCCCTGCTTCATGATCAATCAATCGCATCTGGTATTTAAATGTTAATATTGCATTTGATGATATGTATGTATGGAAACACTAGACATAACAAAAATCCATCCAGTTTGAGTGAAATGGATCGATATATCCCTGATTACCATCACCTTTATCACGTGACCAAATGTGGAGAATTGGGCACGCGTTACGAGAGGATACTGGTGAGAGAGCAGAGAGAAAGAGTGTGAGGGAGCAAGTAGATCTCCAGACTCAGTGTTGATCTCGCGTTGATCTCACCTTAGCATCCGGTGGCTGGTGGCTTCATCACCTGTTCGTTACTAGTTCCCACATCTGCCATTGTTGAGAATGAGATAATATATAATTGCCGGTCTGTTGGGTAAGAGAATAGCGTCTGGCCCAACATAAAAGACGAAGAAGTGAACGACATTGACATTGAAAGTGAGAGAGAGGTTAAAATAGAGGCAAGGTTAAGAATGTTGCCGACAGCTAGAAATGGGTTCTGATAAATTACGTAAAACTCGTTCAAAGAGTTACCAGGATCTCTTCCGACGATCTCATGACTCAAGTCTGTCGATAATTTGCATTTCAAATTATGATTTTCAACATCACTTTTTAATTTTACTATTTTATTCGGCTATCAAAAATTGCATCTAGTATCCTGTACGTATTAAGAGTTTTTTATTTAGTTTCCTTTGAAAAAACTTCCATTTTTTTACTGTAGATCTCCTTTTGAAAATATACTACGAGATGCAAACGCAGTTTATGATGTAAAACTGATAATCTTTTTTCCTATAGTATTTCGTTTCAGGAGAAATCATGATTTAACAATCATTGGTATACATTTTATCAATTAAGGCGTATCATAAACAAAGAAATGTTAAAAACTGTATACCTAACATTAGTTGAATCTCTTATAAGGTATGATCTGTTAGTTTGGGGTTCAGTTTTTCAGTAATTTCAGTTTCATAGATCCATTATTTAAAATCCAAAAACGTATTTTGAAAAAAACGGGAATCAGGGAAAGCTGTCTTCCAACCACAGAATTATTTGTAGAAAATATGTTTCTTTCACAAAGTCATTACAGAATCAAAATTATATTTAAATTGAAATTGCAGATAATTATGTGAATAAATCTGATACTACACCCAAAAATTATTGACAATATATCCATTAATCTGTATAGATAACTTTCCAAACCACATAATACTGACCCATAGGCTAATAGCCTCTTTATCAACTAGACTGCACATTGCTTTTACCAAATAAATGAAGAGAGATAACTCGAGTGTTTGCGGTTACTGAAATATTATTTCACCTTTTCCTCATCTTGAAACAATTTCAACCGTACATCACAAAGAGGTGAATTTTATAGACTTGGTTCACATACGCCTATGCGACAGTAATAATTTGAAGGTGTGAGTGTAGTCCAGACTACGTTAATTGGAGTACTATCTTGGGGGTACTACTAGGGAAGAAGGTCTTCTTTGCCACTGTTTCTCTGAGGAATAAAGCTGAGAATTGATACAAGATAAACAGTAAACTTGGTTAACATCGAGTGGTAATTTGATAGTAAGACTAATCCAGATAGGCTACTTCCTAAAGTAGGATGCAGCGTTATAGAATAACTCTTGAATGACAACAAGGAATCCTTTGATAACAAGAAATTGATTCATTGTTTGGGACCAGATTTGGCTGCGCCAATTGTTTAGAGAGCAGATGTGAAACGGACACCATTCTTCCCAAAATTTATGATACCTGTTACAAGAATTGCATCAAAGAACAATGATGCTTTAATGAAATTTGAATGCCAAATAATGCTTGAAATCCGAATTTGAAAACAAAAAAACTAGAGTCTGAAAATTTGAGACAAAAAACTGTGCTGATGTCGACAAAATTCGAGTGACATTCGTTCCTCGAAATACTTCCTCTACCATTCGAGTTGATTTCTGGGGAGCATTGACCTCCATTTAAAATTGTGAAATTTCATTACAAAATGATCAAATGAATTGTCAATATACGAAATTAATTTATTCTCAGCTTCTCAAACTTTGTTCGAAAAGAGACACACTTTTTTAAAATAATAAAGTTTTTTTTTTAATAATATTATTATGAAAACGAAATTGCAAAATTTCTTGATACAATCATGCCTGAGTTCCACACAATATGATTCGCAACGAAAATCACACGTGGCTCATATTTTACTTTAGTCCATAGAGCTAGGCTTTTCTAAGGGATGAATGTGGAATAATACAATTGTCCAACTTGACACAAGAATAGTGCAGGTAATTAAATGATTAAACAAAGAAAATGCCAATGTGAATGTCAGAATAAGAATGAGACTGACAAAAGAGAGATCCATTGTAGAAGGAGTTGAAGAACACGAAGAAAAAACAAGAAGAAGAAGAAGAAGAAAAAAAGAAGAAGAAGAAGCAGAAGAAAAGAAGAAGAAGAAGAAGAAGATGGTCAGACACGATGATAAAGAAGTTTGGGGAAAACGGGTCGGACACGATGATAAAGAAGTTTTGGGGAAAACGAGGAGAAAATGAAGAAGAAGTAGAAGAGTAGGAGGAAAGGGTTGAAGAAAGAACCAAGAATAGGATTCTCATGCTGGATGCTCTGCACCGTTACTTGTGGACGTGACAAATTTGTATTATAGACCTCTCTATGACGCTATGACTCTATAATCTCAAACCTGGCCAAAGACCGGAAGCTAGCTATAGTGAGAATCACATTATACTGTCAGTATTGTTTGAATGACAAGAATTGGTGTTATTTATTTATAATATTGACAGTATGAAGTGAATGTGGCAAGTCGAGAACATGGGATGAGCGAACCAACTCCCACCTAACTCCTAGTAAATATCGTAGCTTACAGCTCACCATAGATTCAACTAAACGGTAAACCGGACATAACCCCCTCCACCCTTCTTCCCTAACCATCAATCGCCAAACTGAACAGTGACAATTGGGTACCTGCTGCCTCATTACCGCAATAGTTCGACGTCAATAATTGTTAACTATTCCGACGATAATTAGTGAGAGGAGTAGCGGAGTAGCATTCTTTGAATGAAGAAAGTAAATTATACCTCGAAACACTCATTCATCAATCAATACCATCCCAATACAAATACGTTGATAAGGCATCATCATTAGAAAGGAACAAGGAGTAGAGTTCTCAGTAAAACCCTTAAAAACTGGGATTTACCCAAATCGATGCTGATTTATGCTGCAGTTTGACCCATTTACTTTCAAAACCTCGTAATGACGTCATTAGGGGAAGAAAGGAAAGGATCCTTAAACGCCCCAAACGGATACTAAAAGATTTCTCTAATGTGTATATTCATGGAATCTATTATCTTAATTAACGTGATCGAGTTTTAGTTATCTTGAAATTGCTTAGGTTAATAGGATGAGAATACTTAAAGGAATTTTTCAATTATATTTTGAGTATTAGGGTACTATGACTTTTCAATGAAAATGGAATCAATTCCGATGAAATTGGAAACTATAGTGAGGTCCACGTTATAATGGCAGTGGAGAAAGATAGGAGAACAACGTTGCCGATCCTCTGTCTTGTCAATGCCTTCTATAGACGGAAGCTGATACAGGTTTATTGATGTAATATTAACTGTTCCTTCTCGTTTAAAATTAAGAATTATATTTTATTAAGCAAGAAATTATATTTTTCAAAAATTTCATAATGAATTTTCATAATTAATATAAAATATTTTGTTAATTAATTATTCTACATTGTTAAAAGACGATCTGGCAACAGAGCAAAGCGAGAAAGAGATAGCGCTATCCGCTTTGTTGAATTATTGACAAGGATAGCAATACCATTGCTAATCAAACACTGTCATTATAACGTGGACCTTACTATATACTATTTTTTATATTAAACACTGATGCGTTTCAAACGTTTTTTTAAACCACTGGTCGACTGTCAAATTTGAAAAATCAGGAGAAAGAGAAAATGATCTACCCGGTATTACAATGATCAACTATGAATGGGAATGGGTGCAGATGATATCAAGTTTGATTATCTATATCATATGGAAGTAATGTGAATGTCCCTGGTATTAGAACAAAACCGAAAAGATACGTTGATACAGGTGCAAGAAACGGTTACATTGAATAGTCCTACCGTCCTACCAGTGTCCGGCGTACACCACTCCTATGGTGGTACCTCTTCTTCTTATTACTTATTTTCCTTCTTCCCTTTTTCCTATTATTAAGGCCGCGTGCCCGGCAAACTCCAGACCGGAAGTTAGAGCGAGTAGACCATCTGCTCTCCCTTCTTTTTTTTAGTTAGTTGTTTCTCAAACAGCCCATGTTGGAGTGTATTGCTCTCTATACATTTACAGTGTACCGAGCTAGGGGTCTGGCAGGTTCACCTTCACCCTACCTGTGCCATCGAGATCGATAATTCTGGCGTCACTCTTTCAACAGTGACTAACCCGTATGCGTAAGATCGTTAGATTATTGAGGCTGTTACTTCCTAATTGATATTGATATGAAAATTATTTTGATAACCATCAAACCCGAAAGAAGTTGATGACCTTAAACTAAGAAATCTTCTATGCTCATCCCAATTAACGAAACTATTACGCAAATCTCCTTCTTAGTGCGTTGGTACAAGAAACGATATTAGTGTACTTCAACTGAAATCCATGCGTAATATTTTTAACAGCGAACGGATTATAATGTCAAGACAATCTATGAATCATTAATAATTGGAAGAGAAACGATAAAATGATAGCCAGGCGGAATGGGAATCGAACCTATCAGCGATATCAGACAGAAGTTGCAAAACGCCAGTCCAATATTTTAAAAGGCTATAATGTCTCGCAAAGTTTCTTATTCCATTTCAATTTATATTGATGCCTAGTCTTCCATTGTAGAATCTTCTTTGGTAGAGATTGACCTTTCTCAGGATGTATACGTTAAATAAGTTGTAGTGTAATGTATTGATTTTCTAGAGATGGGTTATTTTTTATACGTTCAATAATTTGACAAGTCTCTTTTGTAGATTTAACAAAAGAATAATATAAAATAGAACTTGATCTCCCGACCTGAAATTTTTGGGAACTTTAATTATTTAGTAAATCTAAGCTCGATCAATCAAAAGTAGAAATATCCATTTTTATGCTTCATCGAATTGAATACATAGAACATCTTGAACAACCAAATATTTTTTATTGCTAATGAATTTTGGTGTGATTAACACAATACGTGACAGAAGTGTTATAAGTTAATGTTAATTTGAACCATTATTATCCTTTTTAATTCGTATCTGCTGGTTCGTGAAGAAAACTAACTCTGTTAATTGATAGCGGAGGTGCAGACTGGAGATTAAGTTGCTCTTGCCTCTCAGGTTTTACGATAAAAAAAATCATCACCCCAGGCATTGTTAAACCTGGAGTAATGATAGTTCCTTTCAAACCTGCTCACGTTTTAAGAATCTGTTCAAGTTTAAAGATATAAAGTGAGTGGATTTTCCCAAAACCAACCATCTCTCTCGATAAGTACGTAGATCATATTATTTAGTTGAATCTTCCATGTTAAACATCGTTCTTTCTAAAATTATTTCAAAATTTTCGTGACCCTTCAAATCTTAGGTATAGAGCAAAAAGACTTTTAATTTTCAAAAAGTTACTACCATAAAGGATTTGCCATACAATTGGCTAAAAATACCTAGTTAAAAAATATAAATCTCAATGGTACAACCTCTATTAATTGTGAAGAAATGAATAATTTATTGAGTTTTTGAGATGGATCAATTCAACATTATAGTGATATAAATAATGTAGATAGCATTGAAATACAAATTATTATTCAAATTCCTGTATTCGTGAACCACTATTTACGCTCCATATAAGTTAGTGTATTGAACATAATGTATATGAATATAAGTTAGTGTATTGAACTATTGGAATTGAAATATTCTTCAAATAATAGGAATAAAATTCAGAACATTTGAACATGGTTAAACCGGGTACGCTTCATATGTGTGCACTGGAATTATCGAAAGAAGCTATCACCATAGAAATCATTATGTTTCAGTTAATTCGTTCTAAAGCGTAGACGATTGACCAAGTTCAAATGTGTCGACCGAGCTTGGTGAAACCGGGCATCAGACTTTCCAATGTGAGCTGAACATTGTTCCTATACTCTAATCAGAGAGTGGCGATGGATTTGTTATTCTATCACTAATTTAATTGATATACGGTAATTCTGATAAACTTAAGAGTTGGAATAGATTGTATGATATCTTGTTGGTTTTTTATGGATACGGAACTAAAAATAGAACAAAGTCAAACTGCACATATACCTGACTATACTACTTATACTCTACACTTTTGGATTTACATTTTTTCTCTTAACTGGGGACCTTTCAATAGACAAAAGTAACCAAAAAGATTTTACGTTGGCCATTCAGTTACTGTGTTACGATTGAGCGCATACAGCAGACACTAAATCTTCTTCATGTATGGGTTGGAAAGAAATAGTAGCTTGAAGGGATTACATACGACAACGGTTACACAATACACTTGTATGACATGGGCTTACCTAGTGTAATTTAGTATGCATAAATAAGGCATGAAATGCTTCCTGCCACAGGGTTGTGTTTATTTGAAAGGAATTGAAGGTTTCGAGTGAAGATGGTTTTGAAAAATCACCCTTACAGGATGATAGGAAGGGATTTTCAACCCTAGCGCCCCACTGACCCGTGGTCAAAAACGGTCAAGGGTTGTAAAGTTGAAAAGGTCAATGCAGATCACCGTTGAATTACATCTGTATACCGAAATTAGGGATAGGGAAACAATCAATTCATGTCGAATTTGTTTGAAGAACGATTTGTTCCACTCGTCGGATGACTAAAATTGGTTATCTCAAGTAATTATTCCATATTTTATTATTCAAACCTTACCATATAGCTTATATACTAATAGTTAATCCGCTGGAGTGTTGTCTCCGTTTTCCAACATTTATGTCATTTTTTATGAATTGATGGGAAATTGGGGATTCTTTACTTGTGTTGGTTTATATTAACGATCGTGCATTATTGAAAAATCAGCATTTCTTGCAAATAATAGTTTTCGAGGAACTAGCCTTTTACAATTCACGAATAGATTTTTTTTATTTATGTAGGTTGTCGATACTGAATGTTTTAATGACCACCACTTCCTTCCACATTGAAGTGAACAGAATGGAAGATGAATAGATAGATATATGAAGGGAACTGTACTTTTGGTTCCACCCTACTTTATCAGGAATCTTTTTGAAGGAAATTTTTCAAGGCCAACTTTCCCAATGTTCCTAGTGCCTAGCGGCGTTTTTAAAGAAATTTCTTTTTCAGAGAACTCCTTTGTTTCGAATGCTGGAAGCATGATCATCTCAATGACACTGTGAAGAAATTCAGGGGGCTGAAGTCAACAGTTTGAAAATAAGTGACAAAACAGTGGAAAAAAACACTGAGTCGATAATTTACAGTCAGCAGGGTGAAAGGAGCCCCACCTGACAGCTTACTTAGTGTCAGGGTTTTAAACAAATAAAACATTTTCAGAGAGGGACCATTATCAATCAATATGCCCCTAAGAGAAACATGTCTTCATACGGAGACGCCAATACCAATTTCAGAAAAAGATTAGTTACAGCTGAAGCTCTTAAATAGAACTTTCATCACAAGATTTCAGAATTGTGTGCCTTTCTCAAAGTTGTCAACAATAGTGTATCGTGTCAGGGACACAACATGGTACCATGCAACGGTATTGTTTGTTTTCTTAGAAGAGCCCCCACGGATGTTCCACTACCTGACAAGGCGACCGAACCGTTTGACTATTCCCGCTCTATTGTAGGGAATTTACAAATCACTCAAATCCAACTGGAAACTTGCCGAAAAGGGATTTCCTAATATCTGTTGTGACAACTTATTTGAAAAGACCCATTATTTTTGTTAAATCCACTTTATTATTTTCTATTGACTGCAAACTTCGTCCAAGCTCTTGTCTGTTGAATGGTCAGCAGACGCTAATCTTGGCAATCACTAAAAGAAAAAGCGCATTACCTGTAGAAGTGCCACTTGTGCGTATTATCACAAGCCTCCAGTTTAATCTGTGAATATTTCCCGGAATTAATTCAATTAGAATTTGAAAGGATTTTTATGCGAATCAAATTTATTGCCAAATCAATAGAAATGTACAAACTGAAAAACAAAATTCAGTTGCATACACTGAGAAGTTAACAAACAGAATTACAAAAGCATTCATTTGAGCTGAATAATATTTACGTTGCCAGCAAAACAAAGTTTGTGCGCTAGCAACAAGCATTCAGTAAGCTTTCAATTAGAGAAAAAGAAAAGAAAAGTATGAAACAGAAATTTAGCAAAAACGTTTAATAAAAACGTGGTAAATGAAGTAATTTATAACATACACATAATACAATTCGAGAAAAAATTACATTCTCCAGAATTTTGAATATTTATAAATATTAAAAAAATATACAAACTAAGAGGGAAGGAAGTACAGTACATAATAGTGTCAGTCATTCCAGGAGTGGTAGCTGCTATATATTCTTAGATAGTTTAGCATTAGATACATCGCTAAGGCCTCAACTGTACGGGCGTCATATAGACGCCCATAATTTATTTCTTGCTTCTACAGAATGCATCGGCTCTCATGGGGAGCGTCTATTTGGCTCGTATAGTGTACCCCCAAAAAAAAAAATGCATCCGGTCAACGAGCGAAAAACGTTTAGAGCGTCTAAGACGCCCGTATATGGTTGGGGCCTAATAATATGAAGAGGTTCAAAATTATAATGACGATTTGAAGAGCCCGAAAAAATATCTAAAAGAGATGAGCTAAAACAGGTCCAGCTTAACCGTTGAGACGCAAATATTCTCACAGGTTGGAAGACAACAGACTAACCGAAAAAATCATCAAGAAATCACAGCCGAACAATATTAACCTTATTCAAGGGCCCGACTGCATTGTTCTACAATACTTATATGCCAAGGTCGCCTCGACCTAACGGTTCTTTCAATTATTGTCAAACTGCTACCGTCGTAATTAAACATAAGGGAGGAAGGTCCTCTCTCTATCATGTCTATTCTTTTAAGGCAGCCGCTGTTTAAGTTTGGGTTTTCGGATGAGACAAAAAGTTGTTTGACAAGTTTTGGAAACGGCGCTACTCATCATATAGAGGTGTTGGAGAGCGTAGGGTAGACGAAAGGACGACGTGCGAAAGATATTAGAGGTAGATGGATGGAGATGGAGAGGAGTGAAAATGATCCATAGAAAGAGAGATAAATGTGTAGATAGAGAGACAGACAGACGGATGAGGGAGAAAGATATAGAGAGAGTAATAGATAGTGTGACGTATCAAAAAATATTTCTCAATAAAAAATATTTAAAATTAAAAATATTTCACAATAGGGACAGAGAGAAAGAGGGAGAGAGAGAGTGGAGAGGAGGAGAGAGAGAGACAGACAGAATAAGATATTGAATACTATATGGATTGAAATAATTTAAAAAAAAAAAAAACAATCACAATTTCCAAATTGTAACAATCAGTATACCTACTCATTTTTCAAATTTCATCTTGTATTAAAAATTTACTAATTGGAAAAAATAAGTAGCATCAAATTCTAAACATGTTCATGCATGTTTAAATTACCTCACTCCTCAGATTTCATTCGTCTTGATGAAGACGTTCTTCAAGCTTGCCATAAAATGATCTATTCTCAAAGAGAGCATGTTCAAAGAAGAATGATTATATACGAAATTAATTAGAGCTGATGAGGCAAATAAGAAGCATGTTAAAAGGAATATTGCACAGCATGCACAAGTAATGTGGCGTTATCAAATCGACAATAGTTAGCCTATCATGTACGATATCAAATTCGTTTGAAGAGTGTCTAGCAGGAAAATAAGTCGCAAAGAAAGTTTACTGTGTTGAAAAGAGAGATCGTCTGAGCTATTTAAACCACAGGCTTAATCATATCATCAATATGATTTCAATGATAAAATGATAATGATAAATGAAAATCAAAAACAATTACAATTTTTGAAAAATAGTATCGGAAACGATTGTATCCAATAAATAATTTAATAATTGAGAGCATTTTCTAGAGGACAATGAACAAATTCGTTCTTTGACGGAGTAAATTAGGCAATCAATACTCAGTAGTTGAAGTCTTGGAACTGATGATACATGCTGACTCATCTTCAATTGAAATGTAATGAGCTCCAAATTCGATGCTATCCAATTTCCAGATTCCAAAAGGCCAACTACGAAATTTGGAAGATTTTAAGATTCAAAAAAGCATTTAGATTCAGTATTCAATGATGAGTTGTCAGCTGATTTGAGGACAATTAGTTGACTAAGACATCGCCTTTCACGTCTAATAATGACCCTTTGTAATCTTTGCTGATCTAATAGTGTAGAAATAGTGCCAATAACGCTGTGACATTAAACGGAGGTTCAATGAACTCGCGTCAAATCATTCTGGACATCTCGTGGATTTCATTGGTCGAGCTGAGAACCCGTTGCCTTTTCCATAAATATCTCCCAATACCCAATTATACGATATACTACTTGGACTTTACCACTAACATAGATCCTATAACTATATTACTAGTATACCTGATAAATAATAATACTGGAATGAGGTTAAATCTCCATGAGGCGAGAACAAGAATTGAAAGTTCAATTATAAGTAACAAGTTGCACTGTCTTTGTGACAGTGCCTGCCTGAGAGCCCTGTTCCTAAAATTAACATCATCTAATTAGTATCGACACTCCTAGTATTTGTATAAATTCATGGATATCCAATTGAGAAAATATCAACAAACATCAATATAATAATTGAATGTTTCAAATCAGGCAAGAGGCAAGTGTCAGATCATTTTTTAATTCTTTCCATGACTGTTGATTTTATTGAATTTTATTTCCTTCTAAATGACAAAAAATGATCCATGAGTCATGAGTAAAAATAATAATCTATGTAAATTACACACTCAACTACGGTAACCCATGTTGTAAGAGATTATCTGTCTTGTTGTTATTTACTTGAATTAAATGAGATTAGAGAAGAGTGACAGTCAATCTATTACTTATTCACTCACTATGTGATTGATAGTTTCCAGAAATATCGTGGTAAAATTGTAAGTGGTAAACTATCTGGTTAAATTAACTTTTTTATAATTATAACTGGGCGCTGGAGAGTTCGAGGGAAGTGGATTGGAAGAGAGTTGTAAAACTATAGGTGTGAATGAATTACAAAGATGAGAAATGAACAATTATTTATAGAAGGCGGAGACATTGGAGGAGGAATATGAAAATCGATGAATGCCTGGTTAAACGAGAAGAAGTTAATAGTTAGCTTCAATCCAGAAATAACAAAACCCCGGTACGATTGATAACTATCTACGAAATCGACCACCAAATAAAAGTGGTTATCTGTTAAAATATTTGCAAATGGTTAGAGGAAGGCGAAGAATGACTTGATTCCCAATGAAACTACAGCACTATCAATTCCATTTAATAGGGGGCCATTACTTCTATTCTCGTTGTGTTCCTGCATTTTTAGTGGAGGGGTTTGGTATGCTATCACTTGAATACCATTCAAAGATAGATTATGCAGTTACGAGTTACAATGTTAGAACAAATATAAAATTAGATCAAGACTAAAAAAATCCTTATAGATCTCGAAATAGATTATCTCCTCAAATCGAGATGAGACGAATCCAAATTATTCACAAAATTCTATAAATGTTATGAAATTGTATTATTTATAAGAATGTAATGCATTTGAACAGAACTACAGAACTCTAGTTAGTTACTACAAAGGCTCAGTTTTTTACTTTCACTCCCCGCGTCCAAAAGTCCTATCATTCTTCTCTTCTCTCTCCTATTTAAGGTCCAAGTTATAATGGCAGTATTTGATTACCTATAGTGTTGCTATCCTTGTTTAGCACTGCAACGGTGCTAGATAGTTTTTAAACAATGTAAAAATATAATCAATTAACAAAGTATTTCATCTCAAGTATGAAAATGTAATATTAAATAATTGAAAAAAAATTTTCTCTTGACGAATAATATTGATAATCTCTAACAAGAATGAACAGTTGATATTTCATAAGATATACCGATATCAGCTATCATCTACAGAAGGCAGTAGCAAGGCAGAGATCGGCAACGCTATTCTTCTATTTCTCCACTGTCATTATAACTTGGACCCTATAGAAGTGATTACACATGATTGAAAAACTATAATTCAAAAAATTCTCTCTCACAAAAGAATTTAATAATAGTATCAACAAGTTTATACTATTGAGGGATCAAACAGTAATGATTCCAATCCGCAGAGCAAATGATAATTCACAGGAGATGACAGAAATACTCAAATACTCAAGTTGAAAATAACAAAAAATAATACTTGAGATTTCTAGAATGTACAAAAATGAATACTTATGTGTATAGTTTTTGAAATGATTGTTTACGAAAGATGGCTTTGGTTGATATATCTTTCATAATGATTTTCATCTGAAGGCGTTTTCTGCCTGTTTTATGTTCGACAAGAACTTTAGAGAAAATTGATCAATCAGCTTCAAATTTTGAACACGAATTCTTCAAACCTCTTCACAGGTGAAGTTCGTTGGACAACAAAATTGACTTACTCCTTCAGGATATAGAAATAACATTGGAAGTGCATAAGATGAAAAATTGTTATGATTTTATATCACACAGACTGTCAGACGGACAGACTTTATGTGCCGACACATGATTTCAGTTGCAATAATTGGAAGTAACACGGAAGTAATTTAGACTTCTATGTTGTTGAAATTATTGCAGCTTTCAAGCAGCTTTGAAGTAATTTAGCAGAATCGTACTCCAGTCAAAAAATAAAATTAACCCTTAAAATTGAACACAAAAATATAATTAACAGTTAACATAAATCGAAGTTCACTGTAATTCATATCAATAAATTCGGCTTAAATCAAATCACTTCAACACAATAATTGGAGAACACTAACAGAAATCTACAATATTAATATTTTTCAATATTCACCATTCGGTCCTCAACACGTCGATATTATTGTTAAAGGGGTTTATTGAAGAAAACTAGAAAATAAGTAGTACCATGTATATTTATTTATATTATCAGGGACAACAAAGATTTGTCAAGCAGTCAGAAGGGTAAATCAGTGAGGTACGAAGAGAGCGCGCACTGAAATGAAGCGCGCTCTGTTCGTACTCTCACGAAAATGATTTATGACCAACCTTCAGCCAGGTAGGATGCGCGTCCTCTTCGTACTTTCCTTATAAAGAGGGTGCATTATCAATGGGACTGGGGTAGATAGAAAGTATTTTTGTCGTTTTTGTACACTTGAGATCTACCTGCACATACTAACTCAAGATAAGGGTAGAATAGATCAATTGTTGACCCTGATGTATACTTGATGGCATACCCTGATAATTCTCCAAACTTATCTCTACAGAATAAGAGATACTCAATCAATCGAAGCAGGGAAGATTGAGATTGAAAATATAGAGTGGATGGCACATCTCTAGACTATGAGTCATAGAGTCACCCAAAATCTATGAGTTTACAACTACGATCACAAGATAAAACTTGGAGGTCTACAAAAGTCGAAATGATAATGAGTGAAACTTGAATCAACTACAACCACCATCTACTGTGAGCATTCCAACGCGAAGGAATAGAATAAAATTTAAAAAATATTGTGTTCGATTTTAAATTTGACGCTCGTGATACAGAAATATTCCCGCAAATTATTAATATTGACAAAGTTCTTTATTAATTATTCTATTTATTCACATAAGTTACATAAACAATTCAGGTGAAAACAATAGTCATTCGCCAAAACCTGCCTTAAAACTTTATTTAGATTACACAGTCTAGAGAATGTTTGAAAATGAAAACTTAATTCACGCCCAATATTGAGTCCAAAAAATGCATCTACTAAAATTTTGAATTTATCAGATTAATTTATTCCCAAATAAGAATCGAAACAAAAAACTTCCAATACAATTCATGCCATCAATATTATTTAGCTCGAAATTAATTGCAGTGATGTTAAATAGAGCGTCTATAATGTAATGTTTTTTATAGTTAATATGAATCAAATTCAATTAGAGTATTATAGTATCGACTGATTATTGGAAAAGTGCATTGCAAAAGCACGAAAACGGATAGTTGATGTAGATTAAGATTTTGGAAAAACATTGATTGAATTAAGTTTATTCTACGTTGACTTTTCAAGAGTGGTTTACTGAATTGATTCAATGTTTTGTAGAAGTGAATTTATTCTATTAAAAATATATTAACAGAATTGAGAGGCTCATGAGAAATTCACACACTTGTTATGACGATTCTAGTGAAATTTGAAACCAGATCAATCATCACAGACAAGCATGGACTAGGAGGTGACATGAGCGTTCAATTCTTTGTAAATTATTAATTACAAAAATTTTATAATATGAGGGCCTTACATAAAATACGGACAATCTGTAATCAAGTTATATCAATAAGATTTAAATAAAGTGAAGGAGAAAATTTCATCTGGAGCGGAGGAGCATCACTGTTATCTATCACTATAGTAACGCACTATCAAAAAGAATCTGATAATAGCACAGTCGCTATTGAAGTAAGGAAATTGAATCGTTCGATATCAATTGATAACTGAGAACTGACATTTCTATCTAACGTATAACGGTACCTAGAATCATGTTATAATATATTCTGTACTAGAACATATGTGACGCATCAAATGTCTGTTTCACGATTATTGAGAATTTCTATCACATGCATTTAAATTTAATCATGTTCCATAATATCATAAAAGTGGTTAAACTATATTAAAATAATGAAAAATAATACACCCAGACCTCTACTGTACGGACACATGCTCATCTACAATAATTATTTAATAATCCTTGAAGAGGTTCAATGTTTATCGTTATCAGTGAGTGATCACACTTGATGGGATGAGAATAAAAACAATTACAATGTTCAATTAAAGTTAATATTTTGATCCATTATTTGGAAATAATAAATGTACTCCACGGTTGATAAGAGCAGTGATCAAACTTAGTTGCCTCAATCCCAAAGTATAAGAATTAAATTTTAATACACAAATAAACTGTTTAAATTTGATGACAGTTGTGAAGAAAGTCAAAATATTATCATTTGTATGATTATATTGAATGATACTAACCTCAAATCGAAGAGGGATGAACATCCATCGCTTGAAACTGTCCACAAATATAGTCCACAAATTTCACTGTGTCTCCAAGTGTGCCAGAGGAAAATCACTGGGAAAATTTCACTCACAAAGTCATGTTCAATCCTATAGCACTAAGTAATTGTCAGGGGTTGATAAGTCTAAAATTGAACTGCACACAGGTAACAAACTGTTGTCGACTAGTAGGGGATGCAGTTTCGAAGATCATCCAGCTAGTCAGATAGTACCAGATCAACTGGGGTAGGTGGTAGTCGCTTGTAGGTGGAAGTCAGTCACCACACTCTATACCAGTCCAGCTGGAAGGTTGAAGACTGACTGTGGAGTTGACTACTCGTGAGCCCCACACTACGCAGTTCTACCAACACTACGCAAGCGATGACAGACCACGTGACTGCAAAGCGACCAATCACAGAGCGCCTAGAGCTCAGCGCCGATACTCACTTGATTGAGGGAGTCTGCATGCTGTGCGGGAGGTAGGGAGGTATGTGCGCCCCCTAGCCTTTTTTTCTCGCCCACGAATAGGGGTGGTTTCCATCACATCAAGCATCAAGACCATGCGAAATGTTTGACGGTTATTCTCAGTAGACAAGTTCAACTGAATATAATAATTTACCTGGTTGCGTCACTGCTTAACTTGCTTAACGTCTATTGAATTTAACCGCGGTTAAGTGACGTCATATTAATTGCTTAGAGAACCAATAAAGAAGCCAAATGAGAGTGTGATGACTTGACCTAATCTTAGTTAAATTTAATGGACACGGTTACGTGACGTCACATCACGAAATCAATGCCACCATATCCAATAAACGAGCTGGATGACAGTATTATGACGTTACATTCCATGGTTAAATTTGATATACTCTACCGAGAACCAAGCCTTGGGGATTTCAAAACAAAGATTCTCAAGATACATAGAGCATTCCTCAATTGACTGAACTAGGGTGGCGGAAGAGTTCGTCTTAGAGAACAGATCAACTTGAAATAAAAGATAATACATATCAAGAGAGAAAATTGGAAAAAAAATCGAAATAACTAAGTGAAATCACAAATTCAACAGAAATACGCATCATCGTAACCATGAATCACGGTATATTATAATGAAATATTATCTTGTTATTCTTTTATTACTCGCTCAAGCGACCTGGATAGAGGTTCTGTGGAATTTTTCTCTTATCACGAGACTGTTAGGTGCGGCTCCCACAAGTGACTAATCCAGGAAATCTAATCCCATTTTAAGATCCAAATATAGATTCTCTTTATTGTTATCTAGGAGAAATAGGTCTTCAATCAGAAAAACCCAGGCTCATTACCTGTACTTGACTAGGAGCACCAGCTAGATTCTCTGTTTTGTCATCTTGGAACAATGTGTTTTCCCAACAGATAAACCCAGACTCATTTGTAACACGCTCCTCGTGCAAAAATGTTATTATTCATATAACTATTCATTATTCCTACTTCTAGTATCAGGATCTCTAATTGAAAATGTGAGATGAGCCTAGAATAATTATCCTTCAAATTTTCAAGGAGACAGTTTCCCTTTGTAAATTCAGGTTTATTCTTAAAATTGAGCTCATCCAAATATGAAAAACGTAATAATGAAGAAAGTGAACTGAGTTATTGAGTATTCAGAAGTTTTTACATAACCTTCTTTATGTAAGTATGATTCGAAATTCGGGGAAGGAACAGTTTTGAGGTGTGCCTGTTGGTCCTTCCCCAATCATTTTAATGAATTGTGTTTTGTGTATCATTGAATGAATAAAGAGATAAAGTTACTTCCGGTTTAGTCTTTCTACTTTAATGATAGTTCAGATGGTCATAAACCGTTCCATACCCTTCAGTAAACGATGTACGCGTTCTTTACCAAAATTCCAGTTGCAAGCTTCTGTCACTGTGCGAATTAATAATATTGTATGACAACCGCCTCTCTATGCAATCATCTACAATTTATACATCTATACTCAACAATTTGATCCCCCGGATGATTCTATTCTCCCACAAAGTTTTGACCTTGTAAAGATGATAGAAATACTGCTTTCAACATTGATGATTTGCATTTATGTTTAAAACCAGCTGGTGCATTCAGATATCTGTTGTTAGGTATCAGGTTGTTGAGGGATTTTCCTCTTGGTGTAAGAGCCACCATATCAGCCACCACATTTCATGATGGGATTTAACAAAATTTTTGAAGATGCAATAAATCAGAACAATGGCATCTTCGATTTCATCTGACAAAGAGCAAGATTTTGTTTGTATTTAGGACCCAGCCAGTTACTAAACAATAGATTGAGCTGCTAACATGAAGACTTATATTCATACAGATAGTTGATTTCTATTAGGTAAACGCTGTCGATTCTACGGAAATGTGAAATGGAGAGAATGTGGATTGAGTTTCCGTAAACATAACTATAGTGAGATCCACGTTATAATGACAGTATTTGATCAACTTTGGTTTTGCTATCCTTGTCTATCATTCAACAAAGTCGGTGGTACTATCCTTTTCTAGGTTCACAACGATACCAATTATGTTTTTGACAGCGTAGAAATATAATGAATTAATGCAGAGAATCGGCATCGCTATTCTTCTATCTTTATCTACTGCCATTATAACGTGGACCTCACTATAGTTTCGAGCACATATGCCATTTTAAGCCATTATAGGGTACTAGTAATTTTCCATAATTAAGCATTCAAGTAGCCCTATTAAAATACGTTTTAGGCTATTATATTTATATTTAATCCTTTCATATAATTCTCTAGAGAGAATAAGATTGATGAATATCAGTTGATAATATTGATCGTTGTGTATTCCATAGCCTATTATTAATTTTTCATTTGTAAAACCTAGAAAATTTAATGCAAAGTTGGACGTTCGATAATAAGGTTGTATTGAGTGAAATCAAAATTGAGAATAAATTTCACTTTTTCAATTCGTCATCTCTCTCTCTCTCTCACTAACTCTCTGAAGAAGTTTCCTAACTGGAACAAAAAAAAAGTATTGGAAAAGTTGTAGAGCGAATGTATTTGAAGACTATCTCAACATTGTCATTGTGCAATAATACTCTACTCTAGATAGAGCTCATTTTCCCTCTTCTCAGTGTAGAAAGTCTCAAGGCCTCTGAACGTTGGACAACAGAATCCTTATCAATAACGATTGACAGGGGACAATTAGCCTGAAAAAGTCACCTCTGCGTCAAATATAATCGCCAATTATTATTTTCTTACAGAGATAATGTTTTCGTTCTAGGATAAATTTGCTCGTATCTGTTGTTCCATTTTCTTGTTTCGTTTTTCCTCCTCTCCTCTCCACTCGCTTCCACGTCATATCTTACATTTATCAGCTCTCCTTTTCTTCCAGCCCGTCACATAGCTTTTCTCGTCCCACTGTGAGTTTTCTTGGTTTTACTTGCTCTCGCTAACAATAGCCAACCTACACAAACTGATATTGAATGACACCTGTTATCTGCTGAGGCTTTGCCTGCTTTACCTACTTTTGAACAGAAGTATACGCAACTTCTACAGCCAACTGGATACTTGAAAAAATCACTAAATCCAATACTTAACTTAAAAAAAACTAAATCCAATACCCAATATTCATGAGATTTCAAGAGAAATCGCTAAATTTAATATTCAGGAAATGTTCATGAATTATGTGTCTTATATGGGGCTATTAACAACTCGAAAATGTGATTGAAGAATAACTAAAAAGTGTTTAATATTCTATTATTATTGAACGAAAATCCAAATTAAATGCTATAATCTACCCCGAAGACTTCTGCTACTGCAAATATTGACAACAGGGTGAACAGCTAGATGGAAATTCGATGAGCGCTACTATTCAAAAATTATTTGTCAGCCCGGAAGCTGACAGTGTTTTTAATATTCAGTACAATGAATAGTTTTTTTTTAAGTTTTCGGTCTTGGTTCTGTCTTATGTGAATTATAGTTTGATCAAAGACAACATGGAGGTTAAGAAAATATATTTTCAAATTGTAAAAGAAAATTCATGTAAAGCCCAAACTAATGGGGAGCATGGAATGATCAAGGGAGAACAATACAACAGTGAGACCATTTGGCAGAATCTGTTTTGAAAAGAAGAATGTGATAGCATTTTTAAAAATTCAGACCTCTTGAATGTTATGCTCTAGAAATTTTGTGTAGGAGAAGATTTGGCCAATCATTGTTCTACAGTCCAGAACTTTTTCCAGATATGGTATTGACTTCTAAGGGTTGAGGCGTGGTAATCCTGTTGTTATTCATGCTTCACTTCACTCACAACAATCGAAGGCTACAATGTGCCAGGTAGATAGGAAACGCTTGTGTTGTATTCTCACCGAAATTGTTCAGCAAAATAAGTTGCTAAAAATGTCGTCACCCTTCCAAAGCGTCCCACATTTCTATTGTTCTCCCTTGACCGTTCCATTTCAAAGGGATTAGTCTCAAAACGATTCTAGCTCTAAGTGCTAGCTCATTAGCATTTGAATAATTGCAATATCTCAGTAATTTCCATTTGTAGATACGAAATGTATCCAGGTTACATTTGGCAACAGTACTCTATTAATATATAGTTTTCAGTAGTAAACGTTTTTTGTTCTGTGATAAAAATATTGATTTTTCTGTTAATGTGAAACTATTTTGGACGAATGAAAATGATATCATTTGATTATATTATGAACATTTCATGTGGTTTTAGAAGAAAATGAATCACTTTCTTTCACAATGAATATGATTCACCAATTCAAGGCTGAGTGCTAGATGGGACAGTGTCATATTAGTCCTTATAAAGTCCCGTTAGTCAAAATATTTTTATTGTAACAATTATTTTTATCAAAATTCAATTCTTTCTCTGCTGTTTGAATGTAACCAAACTGTTAGATTTTAACCAACAACTTCATGTGTATAGTTCTATAGTACAACGTAAATCATAGAGGAGGTCAATAATATTGTTTCTATGTATAAGGGTTAAGTGTAAGAGAGGGCCGACTGCGCCCGAACTTCGCCCTCCTAGGTCAAAAATAAAGGCAGTCATTCTATTCTATTCTATAAGCAAATTGCACGGTGAATGATGAAGCGAGCACTGATTATACTAGTAGAAATTCCCATTGACATAAACAATGTTCCGTTCCCATGGATTCAAGTAATAATGAATTGCTCTTAGAACTACTAATGTAGGAGTATCAGAAATAGATATTGTTACCCGATACAGTACAACGATAGACAGCACAGAGGACATCACACTAGACAAAATTATATAATATCTATTATAAAAATGCAGTAAATAAGTGCTTACTAACTGTAATTGCATTGTGAATGTTATGGCAAATGATGTAATGGGTCACGGTTATATACGTGCCCGTTCATCGGTTCATCACCAAAGAAACAAAAAGCACTATATTTTATACAGATTAAGTACTATAATGCAAAACTGTACAGTTTTCACTGCATTGATAGAGTTTTCTATCATGAATGAGGGTTTGCAAAATAGTATAAAATAGTTTATATTACAGTGGAAGTTTTTATTCAATTCATCACATACGTATGTGAAAGAGGGAGTTTCAGTTTATAAAACTTTATACTAAATAGGAAAGAGATCTATGTTGAGGATTTAAGATTGTATTTCATGGCTCTAACCAAAACTTGATAAATGTTGAATCAACAAGTACAAGCATTCCATTAGGCTAGTTACACACACACACATCGATTTATGGACGTACGATTTTCCGTCGTTCTTATAAATTCTATTAGATTAAACAGGCGATGTCAAACAGATGATATTTATCAAGATCCGTTTAATCTGATAGAATTCATAAGGACGGCAAAAAAAAACGATGTTTTACTTGCTTTAGTTCTTTGTGGATTGCTTTGATTGATTATTTTACTATAATCGAGTTATAGTAATATATATTATAACTTATATAGCAATACATCAATACAATCAATTTACAAATAACATTATTGAAATAAGCTTCAGTTTCCCGTCACGAGATTGTAATACTTCTGTCGATTCTATTATGATGGACAGAGGGTATGCATCATGCAACTGTTGACCAATGTGTAATGGTGCTGTAAAAAAATCTTGTTGGATTTAACAATAAAAATACTATGATTGGAATATCACACATTTTCAGGAGTTGAACTTTGAAACACATCTCCTTCCTGGTTCCTGATATATTTAGAAAACGCTGGTCGGTTTTCCCATTTTTTGAAATCTGTCATAAATCTGACCTAACATCATGTACTGTAATAGGATTTCGATAAAGGTTCGAAAAACTCAAATCTAGTCCTGAGCTACAGGATTTATTTTAAGCTTTAAAATTAACAAAGAAAAGAAAGAATTACTGGGGAACCGAAGAGTAAACTAACAAATCAGACAAAAGTCCCCAATGTGAGATTTGCGCATAACTTTCTTTAAAACACCAGAAAAAGGTAACTACTACCTGTAACTATTACCATAGACAAATTATTATGTTACTCAGGTATCAGACCGACGGAAGTAAATTCAAAAAAATATATATATATCAATTCAATTCAATTATCATTTTTTTCAAGCACTCTTCTAGAAACAATTTTACAGTTTAGTACTAGCGGACTAATAACAGGATTTTTTCGCAATGAGTATGGTACGAATTAACATGTGGTACATGAATAAATTTGTACTTACTGTCATATAATAAATAAATAGATAATTTTTGCTCAACCAAACAGAGCATTCTCCAAGTGAATCCGTGACTCATGAATGGAAGGTATAAGAATGGTATCTGTAGTGTGTAAACAAACCTCAAAGATACAAGGAGTCTTCAATGGCGGAAACTGAGTCTTATCTTGTCTGATCTATTTGTTATACTTATATAGTTTTGCACTATACTAATCCAGAATATCTACTTTAATTTCAAGATGGAAATACAGTATCTTTGTATTGGCACGTTGGACAATGGGAGAAATGTATGCTCAATCAGGCTCGGCTCGTATCCTGTATTTGAACAGTAGTGCCAGTTGAAGATTCTCTGTGTTGTCCTCTTGGAGAAAAATGAGTCTTCCTTCGGAAATCCCCAGGCTCATTTCCTGAGCTAAGACATTAGTATCAGCAATCCCCTTCACCATCAACCACAACTGATAATAACTGAAATGTGAATCAATTAGCCATCCAAAACTTGAAAGAAGTGTGATTGAAATCAATGACCGTTTAGAAAATTGCATTGTAATGTGTTTCTCGTAAATGAATTAGGCTATATCATTCAGATTACTATTTGAATACAGTAGGCCTATTCCTACTTCCCATTTCTTGGCAGGATCTTCAAATGAAAAATGAGCCTAGATTTATTAATCTTTCAAGTGGATAATCTTCCTTTGCAAATTCAGGTTATTCTTACAAATGAGCCAATCTATATATAGAAAACTTGATGACGAAAGTCGACTTATATACTGAGTACTCGGAATTTACTTCCTGTTCGTCCTGCTTCCTGAATGGACAGGTAGACGAGACCTTTTGTATATCCTTTAGTAAGAAGATGTGCGCATATGTCACAAAACTCCAGCATTGTGCATTTTTCACTATGCACAATTGTCAAGTAATCATTCCAAACTAACAGGTTGAGATTTCACAAGGTCTCAATAGTCAGACGCCAATACTGACTTGCAATTGAAAAGCAGAATCAAATATCAGTCTTAAGCCCACATCTACAAACCCGAAACATTCTAATCAGAATCATATATGTGATCCTATCAGATTGGTGAGGGATTCTTCTTCTTCCAAATCCGGTTCCATTCAAAGCAATGAGCGTAGTTTGTTGTATTAAATTAGCTGTTCGTGAATCGAAGGCGGGGAAAAGAATAAAAAAGAATGAGGCAGAGACAAAATGGAGTCTGTTCAGCTTCTTTCTATGGTTAGGGATAAAGAATTTCCTATTAAATCCAAGTTATTCTCATTCATTCCATTATTATTATCATCAGTAACGTAGTTACTTATATGCAATAATCCATCTAATTTACTATATCGATATCGACTTTGTATTAAGCATTTAATCGTTATTGGAATAGTTGTCTTCAATATGAGAATTACAAAAGTTATAATAATAGAATTATCACCTCAACAATCGAATACCCTTTCGAAACCACCATATTATTGTAGGAAACCCCATATTTTCATAATATTTTTCTAGTTGTTGGATTGTATGACGAGCTAAAAGTCCAAGTGCTTGAATTGTACGAACAAAGTTCAATTTCAAATGGTCCCAGTAGATGACTACTAGCCCGATGCTAGTCTAGTAGGCCTGATGCTGATGCCTTTTCACCAAGCTTTCCCAACTAGCTTTTTCTTTTGCAAACGAGTTCCAGAGAGCCACAGTAATGTACTGGAGATGATGATGAAAATGTTTTTGAGCCCAGAGCTATAAAAAGAGAGTAAGCGGAAGAGAACGATCAGCATCAGCAAGCAATGCGGGTATGAAAATTTTAGTCACATAAGTCACTGATAGATATTAACCGGGCAATGATTACAGCTGAAAAATTCTGTAGGCTCACTCCTGCTAAGCCGACCAAGCGTGAAAACAAGCATGAAAGGTTTCTTCATTTTTCTTGGTGTGGGGGGCCAATGACTTTTCCCAGGTGCGCATCGCATAAGAATAGCATTATCTCGTTACGCGTCAAAAGCACCGCGAAGATAAAGCGAAATGTTCGCTCGTTACTCAGATGCGACTTATGAATACCATTGGTTGTCAACTCATAGGAGGGAGTTAACCGGCCTTTATCTATATGAAACGACAACAATTACTCCGAGTGGAAAATGCAATGAGAACAGAAATTAGATAACAAATAAGAATAATAATCATTTCAAATAAGGAGATAAGTCGGGAAGTCGGGCCTATAGAATGGACAGTTTGTATCAGTTTGAAACAGATAGCTGTAATTGTCTGCCAGGTATTTCCTACAGATATTCTCTTTCATGAGTAATTATAACACGAGTTGGCCAACTTGATGATATGTCAGAGCTTTCACTTCAGCTAAACTCGTGTGTGGACTTGAGAACTTATCGATCGTTTTTGAAACAACTTCATCCTCACTTTGGATATCCTCTCGAAGTGGAAGTTGTGAAATCCATATAAATTTTAAACAAAATATATCTGCTTCAACAAATATTTATTGATTATACGATGAGAATGACTCCGATGGAAGAGATTGAAATAAATATATGTTGGACACCACCGGTCTATTCACTCCACTTACTGATATCGTCAATAAAAGTTTATAAATTAACAATGCTCAAATGTGTGATTTTAACTAAAATATGATTTTATGATAATATTATATTTTGAAATGATACTGTAAAACATAATATGATGATTCATATCATTATCATTCATTATGATTAATATTATTGTTTTCCATGGAATATAATGATTAATCGAACATACATTTCAATTTTATCACAATCAAAGATGGTTGATAGTTGGTATTGTAAAATAAGTCATAGATTAAAATTCTTGTCAAATGAATGTCAGTTTGTTTCAATGAGAGACAAAAGATAAATTTATAACTTTTTAACAATTTTCAACAATATTCTAGAATAATAGCTTATTATTCAGAAAAACAATCGGTGTCATCACGATCTCAAAGGACAATAGTCTCGTTTAACGGTATCAGCGAACTGATAGAAACTTCATAGTGAAATTTGCAAGTTCAACGTATCATTGTACATTCATATTATCATCTCAATAAACAATCAAATCCATTCTCGATAATAATTGCAAAATTTTTTCTGACATTTCTCTTTAAAAACTCGATGATTTTTTTACGTGCATTCTCATCACATGATTAATCATTCTAACCATTTATTACCATTTTTCCATTTTTGGATTAACCATTTTCATTTTTTGCAATTGTACAAGGGCAATCTCCCACCTATTTTATTTATTAAATCTATCAGGAACTCCTTTATAGCGTCCAAATCACTGAGCAATATTGATACGTCAGTTCTCACAAAACGTTTTTTCTCCTTGATCAAATTGATGCTTTGATTGAGAAACGCCAATCATATTGGTCAAATTCGTAAATTTCGTGAATTGAACCACCTTTTATACAAAATATCACTTCCAAGGACAACAAGAACTGGTCCTGTTATTTCACAAAAGGGAACTATAAATGTATATTGCATAATGACTTTGTATAGTTCATAATGACTTGTATATTTCATGAATGACTTTGAATAGCTCTTCAGTTTAGTAAATAGCGTAAATTGAAAGGTTTGAATTAGATTAAGTAGCGTATGTTGAAAGGTTGAAAACGTAGTGTTGATTCGAAAGGTTACGAATCCTCAGTCCACTTGTCCACTCGGCTAACTTAGTCAACAATTAATCTTCAAAAATTGATGAATTCATCATAACTATTACATCTCCTTCATCTTTATTGAATAATTTACCAAAATCATTAAAATATTTCTGTATATATACACATGTTTTCTTGATTGAATAATCTTTTTCAATTGTCTGAAGAACTTCACATTCGTGAAGTGGAAATAACTTTCCTTAAACACCAAAGTCAGATTTCGCATTCAATGCTGTCTATTTTATTGTTTGAGTCTGTATGAAATTAGAGGCATGTACAAATAACATTCCAGATCACAGACGTTTAAATTATGTCAGATAGAGCAATCAGTGTACAAGACTTCCTTTTTTAATGTTTATTTGTTTTTTAGCGGAAGTATTAACTATGCAGATGACATCACGTCTGGAAGTCATTATGATAGATATTGATAGATAGTAAATAGATTCTGCCTTATGCAAAATACAATGCAGAATAAAATCATCATTATATAATATAATGCATAATTGTTTTATGTATTTAATCTATCACTCTTCTGTGTAGATTGTCACCATTTGAATTGTCGTGAATAAACCGAATTAATTTTTTTTGAAAATAACATTTTCTAAACTTATGATTGAATTAGTCCTATCCACGTGATTATTTGAGAGTAAGAAATACATTGAAATGGATAAGGTCTGGTTGTAATAGGGATATCATATCTCCCACAATCTCTAGAGAAGAATTTGTTTTTGTGAAATTCCGATTAAAATCACCGATCTCATTCCAGTATGAAAAAAACACTCCTCCAATTAGTGAATAGTCAATTTACCAACAATTGATAATGATTAACAAAATAAATTGAGAAATTGTAAACAGAATACTGTAGCTTTTTATTCAATTTTTGAGAAGAACCTTTGGTCCCTCACTGTTCAGGGACCATGGACCAATTGGAATTTATCACTGACTTACTAAAAAATCGATTTTTGACTACTTCTCTATGTGACAATTCCATGGAGAGTTTGAACTATCTACTTGTAAATCTCAACATCCATATATGAGGCAAAATAAGGTGACTGAATTGGTAGAATAGAAGTAAAGGCTAAGGCTAAAATTAAACATGAGAATACCGTACGGGTAAACAGAAGAACAATTCATACAGGTAAACAGGTGCATCCAAATAGATAATACACATAAATATTTATCTATTCATCCTGGAATTTTGTTTTATTGATAAACTACCAATTTTAAAATCTATGAGCTAATTGCATCATGCTCAGGTCATTCACCCCGTCTCAAACCAATTACATCAGCATGAATGATCAATCAACAGTTACTGTCTTTCTTCTAATGGACTGTCTATGAAAATATGATCATCAGCATCAATAGAGCACAACATATCTATTCAAATTGGAGAATTCCGTTGAATGGGATTGTATTAGTATGTATAGCCAGTGAATGGGATTGTTACAATTCAATCCACACTAGTGTAATCCGTAAAGCCCTACACACACATCGACTTTTGTTCGTACGATATTTTGCCGTCCTTATGAATTCCACCAGATTAAACAGAACTTGACAAACATCATCTGTTCAATCCAATAGAATTTATAAGGACGGCAAAATACCGTACGAGCAAAAATCGATGTGAGTGTGCGGGGCTTAATATAACAGTCAAAACAGTCAGAATATCATTACTGCGAATGAAATATTTTATGAATCATGTTCTTCCTACTTTGAAGCATCATGTTAATGGAATTACCTATCATCCGTTGTCTTCTTCTCTTTATATTTGAAAACTATTTTCATATCATCCTGCTCGAAACCAATAATATTAAGCTGTAATACTAAGCAATAATATTATCTGCTGTAATCAGAAAGAATACAACTAAAATATTCTTATTCTTTTCTCTCTGACTGAGATTGATTGAATGAGCGATTTATGAGAGTAACTGAGTGACTGAGACAGAGAGTATAGAATTGAGTTTTTAACTCTTTTCCCTTATTTATATAAAACTAGCTGGCCCGGCGAACTTCGTACCGCCAAATAGTTAATGCATTTCATGACAAACTTCAGCTGGATGCACACCTTAGGTAACGCGATGCGGCATTTTTCATCCAGGTACTTCTTGATAATTATATTGGTTTGAATGGAAGAACTCACACACTGAAACGGGCATGGCGTGAAAGGCAATCTCAATAAGATCAGCACTTTGTATCACCAAGCCGCGCCTCCTCAGGTGTGCTTTGTCTTAGCTTAATCTGATGCACAATATTTTTATGAAAATTAACCAACAATCAGTATTTACATTTATATATCAATATGGACTTCCAATGTGCCTAATTAGTTGTGCAGCAGTTTGTATTTTAAGATATAGATGAATGCAGCTTGCTGGGAAATTGAATGGTATATCTCCTTGCTGCTGAATTTCCCGTGCATATTCTAAATTTACAGCATTTCTAGTTCCACGTCCCAAGTTTAGACGTCGTTCGCACCACGGCATTATTATTAGAATTAAAATTTTGTGAATCAGTAGAAAGAATATAGGAAAACAGATCTACCGACGGCTGTTAGATGACGCAATGATTATAACAGCTGATTATTATTTCTGTGTGTGGCCAGCTCACAAATCTTGTCCCATAAGGATTACATGTGAACTTTGAAGGACCGTAGGAAAGAGTCCTGAGGTCGGATCATAAATTTGATAGGCCATAAACCTGTTCCTAAACATAACAAACACAACTAAAAAAATCAAATTCGGTGCACACATAAAAAAATTTATTGAATGTCAAAATTTGAGGCTCGATTTTTATTTATATAGATTATGTTAAAATCATCAAATGTTACACTTTCCACTTTCAATTTACCTATAGGTAATATCAAAATCTTATGTTTATTTAATGCCTCAATACTTTCACACTTGGATTATATCAACAGATTCTGTGAAAATGTCTTAAAAACACGAAGCATGAAACTAATCTATAGATTGCGTCAAATAGACTGTTGTTTTCTTCTCCACTTACAATCCAATTTCGTATTCTTACTCTTTGGCACAGAATTTGGGAACACCGCTCCCAGAGAAATGGCCAGTAATGGTGAGTTGAACATAGTCGACTGCGATGATTTCTAAAGATCCTCGTCAGACAATCATCTTTCACTGTAGTTTGGAGACAGTAAAAATAGTTGCATGGTTGTAGGTCTTAGTCATAGAGTAAACAATCTCAATGAAGGAAGAGTTGAATGACACATCTTCAACTACAAAAACACTATACATTCAAAGCACCAAGTACTGTAACCAGATATTGATATTTCAAATGTCTGAAACCATCGCTATTATGAAGATTTTTCAGTCTTGCTTAGAGATTGTTACTACTCTTCTTAGCAATGACTTATGTCAATGTCAAAATAAATAATTTTAAATCAATTTGAAATCACCATTGACTATAAGATAGGTAAACCGAAAGGATTTAAGTTATTTAAACTATTAACCTTCAAAGTTGAAAATTTTCTTCAGGTTCTTACATTCATTTTAATAGGAGGAAGTTAGCCCTTAAATAAATTTACAATTAATTATTCTTCCAATGACTAGATTTGGATAGCGATAAACTGGAACAAGAATATTTTGAAAATCATCAATTTTCTTGAATTTGATCAACTCTCATGAAATGTGGTTCATCAAAAAACTGGTATATTTTTACTGCTTGTAGGCTGTAATCTTTACTTTTTATGCACATCAATTTTTTGTCGCTAATACCTGTGGCAGGACAAAAAGGTATGGTCCAGTTATTCTATAGAACTGACGTGACCGTTGGAAATTCAGTTACAGTTTCAACGGTCAGACCTTGTAGAAGAAGAAGGATGATAATATGAAAGAATGATGGGCAGATGTTCCGAAAAAATAGCGAAAGGGTTGAGGAGGAGGAAGAGGAAGGCGATTTCTCAACCGGACCAAAAGAATAACTGGAGCAGGAAGAGAATTTTTCTACCTGTTGATGTCGGTTGAAATCAAAATAAATAAGAATAATGGTGAGAAGGTCAAACGGAAGGATATTCAGGTCAGAAAAGATAGTCCAGTCATGGGATAGTGGACGATTTGGATGTGGACAATGCTTTCGATGATGCGGCCGCGTGGTGAGATGGCCAGTGTCCCGAAGGGTCAATGTCGGGTCCCCCTCGGTTCGCGATACATATAGGTTAAGAATGAAAGGATGAAATTACCATTGTCCTTCCGCTGGATTGATGTTGACCCAGATTATATAAGGCGCATCCGAATACCCTAAGGCAGGACCCTTCTCCTCCCTTACAATCAGCAAGTGCCCTATATTTCATCCAAAGGGACACTGAACCCTTCATTCGTTTACATTCGAGATTGCATCACTGCCAATTATCAGTGTTCAGTTTAGAATAGAACTGCTATCCTTTCTCGCATCCCATCTAGAGATTTTTTCACTCATTGGCCATCTCTATTGATTGCAAGTATGTCTCAGTTCTCAGAGTTTCTATCCGAAGGGCTAAGAATGATGAGCATCTTTGTATTTTCTTGATTCCCATCACCGGGATTTCACTATCACAGCTGCATCGCCCTAGTAACCACAACATGGGTTTTGGCCAAGGGTTCTTTGATTCCATATCATTACTGCTGTGTAATCAGGAAAATTTCGAGTCCAGTCAAAAAAAGTCCTTGGCCATAAAATATGTAGATGACCACACATTTTCTGATAACTAAAGCTACTAAACGTTATCTCGTTATCAGCTACTTTTTTATTTCATTATAAGAATATAAATTCATCGGATTAAAAATAGATTTATAATTGATAATTGACTGGAAATTGATTAATTTGACTACATTATCTCATTATTCCCTCCATTTTCATTTCTTTTCTCCTCTTCTCTATATGGAGGAGGAAAGGATATGGACTTTTTTAACACATCATTTGGGAAACGCTAACACTGATCATGTGTTTTATTTTTCTAATGTAGTGCTTGAAAAGCTTTCTTGAATTAGGCTATAAGTATGATATTGTGTTGTGACAATTGCGCACAGATTATAGCAAATTTTCAAAAAAAACTCACTCACTACCTGGATGTACCACTCAGGTATTTGACCGACCGGAAGTGGAATTATTATAGAAAAAATACACCAATCCAATTCAATAGTCAACTTATTCTTGCAGTATTTGAGAAGCATTCTCTTAGTCTAGTACAAACGGACTAATTTAATGACAAGACGTTTTATAAACGGAATAATTTAATGACAAGACGTTTTATAAACGGAATAATTTAATGACAAGATGGTTTCCCGAAATAAAATTATCAATTTTATGTATTGCTTACCAAAACGGACTATAACAGACAAGATAGAATCTGGTTTTTCCATTGAAGGCCTCTTTGAGGTCTTCTTCTTCTTCTACTTTTTCGTTCTTGTCAGGTGACTTTATATGCCAATATAAAAATAATAATCCACTGTTCGAACAGCTTAGTGATTACAAATAAAAAGGTACTGTCTTTTGCATGTTGGCGCTAGACTGCATTCTAATATGTCTGTTTTCACATTACAAATTATTCTGTAATACAGATTTAGACTGAAGAATAGATCATAAATGTGAGCTTTACTTTGACAGGCAAAATACAAGAGAAAATAAAGGAAATACTTTTATCAATATGATACTCATGAACCGAGTCAATCCAGAATATCAAATTTTATTTTAAGACTCTCTTTGTCGACATCTGGAAGAAATAGGTGTTTATTCGGGAAAACCCAGGCTCATTCTCGTACTTGAACAGTTGCCCAGCTGAATATCATTTGCTCTGTCGAGGGTGATGTCCACATGAGCTCTAGGCTTGTACGTGAGTGTTAATGAGAGACGAGTGGACCTACAGATTATCCGTGTTGTTTGTTACCTTGGAGCAATTGGTGCTCTTTCAGAAAAACCCAGACTCGAGAATGTTAGATGAGCCTGGAACTGATGTTTCAAAGGAGGCATTATTCTAGGCTATTTAATAAATAAAGCCAATCTGAATATGAAAAATGGAGAGTCGACTAAATTGAATTACACAATTATTGATTATTCTGAATTTACTTCCGGTTAGTCTTATTACCTTAATGGGAGTTCAGATAGTCAAGAAGACCCTGAGTAACAGTTGTGCACATTTGTCACATAGCTGCAGTTGCACGCATTCGCCATGTAATCGCTGATACATATTATTCAGAAGAAAAGATCTGGGACGTCTGAGGAAAAGATATACTGATTGTAATACTGTATATTAGTCTCTATTAAAATCTATCTATAATAGAGGCGCACAACAGGCAATAATGCCAATACCGTGGAGGATGTGAAAACATGAGAACTAAATTTCATTTTAAAGTGGATTGAATCTGTATCAAGTCTAGTTTGTTATAATGTGTTTCATTTTGAGTTTAAGCTACCAGCTGATTGAATCTTTGTGCAAAAACGGCCCTTGGATTCTGAATTCACCGAGAATGGTTATAGATCTATTTTCATCCTTTTCCAATCAATCGATTTAATAATTAGAACACATTTATTAAATTTTGATTCGAAATTTACGCAACAATAAAAGCCCTACCAAACAGAGCTTTCTCAAAGTGATTCCGTGGCGTAATTGGTTGCACGCGTGATTCATAAACGAAAGGTTGTAAGTTCGAGAAGACCAATCGCTAATTTTTCAATTTGTTTTGCAGGAAATTTTCAACTCTGATGAAGATTATCCACGTAATGTTGATGATCATTTTTTTATGTTTCCTGGACATAAGGAGATTGCATTTTACAACACAAAAAATTTTTCCCCGTGTAAAGCACGTTTTCTATATTCCGGTTACGACTTAGGCCTACGCATACAGCAAATCGAGAGTTTTCAAGGAAGATAATTACGAATGTGAAGAAATCTATGTATCATTTTTGTAATACTTGATGGACGAGATCTCTATCTGTTAGAAGCATGATTCATGATTGAATACGCATTAAAAATTGAATATAAGTCATTGCCTTCCTTGAATTTAATCAGCGAGAGCTTTGCTTTTTGCAATTTGAAGTTGCTCGCTTGAATTTGAAAGAGATAATCAATTGATTCAAACGATTATAATAAAGGCTCTCCTACTTCCCACAAACCCTGTAGTCTCAGATAATTCCACCTCAAAATAGCCTATACCTATTGAGCATGTTAAATTTGATGACATGAGAGAAATTCAATCCAATTAGAATATTATACAGTTATTGAATCTTAAATATTCATTTACCCCTCATAACATTACAAAAACAATCAAAATAAACTATAAAAAATTCACAGTGTAAAAAAACCAATTACAATTATTTTACAAAAATTTAAAACTTCAGGAACTACTTCCCCGAAAGAGCGAACTTGAGCATGCATTGTATGGATTTGTTTAGAATAGCTGAATAGTTTGTGTGATAATAATTTATGAATGAATTTACAAAACATAAAGTTACGAAAGCAAGAGGCCTAGCCCAAAACTGTTTATAAGAATAGGCTATTTCCTTTATAAATAATTTTTTTTTTGAAAAAGTTGACGAAGTCAACCTATCTCGCCATACAACAATATGTTCCCAACACCAAGCAAGACCAAAGGAAAATTAAACAATATATCATAGTTACAAGACCAACGATTATAGTTAGAAGGCTCTACGATGTTACACGTTCTACATGTATTCATTACTTGTTTCGCAGCGACGCCAACCACTTTATGCAATTATCCAAAATCAATGCATGATTATTGGATTATTGGAATTATTGATTATTGGATTTTTGGAATTATTGATTATTATTGTATTATTAGAATTATTGATTATTGGAATTATTGATTACTGTATCATTGGAATTATTGATTATTGAAATTATTCAAAACCCCTCCAGAGTGATTATAGTGGTGGGGGGAGCAGAAAGTACCTTGCCCCCCCACCCCCAAAGTCGGCACCATTGCCTTCTTGTCTTCATGGTCGAAGGCGTTGATCCTAAGAAATCTAAAATGTGGATAAGAACATGAGTAAAGTTTCCATTTTTTGTTAAAATTCAGTTGGATAAAAAGTCAGATCATTATCGTATTTCCGGGATAAGAAAATAAAAACGGACGGCGATGTTGACAACTTGTATTATTTTCCAGCATACTTCGTCACTAACAACGTTTAATTTCGATTGTGTATTTTGCTAAACAGGAGCCTTCACAGACTATGAACTCTGTTTACCATAATTAATGCGAGACAAGAGACTCCCGGTAAAGAATGTAATTATACATTTCGACCTCCTATGATCAGTTCTCTTTGTTTATCCTGTCAATTGGAGAGAAAAAGAGTTATATTGACAGATAGTACATCGCAGAGCGGCCTGACACTTTGGGATGACCTTAGGCGGTCAGATACCGGAAGAATTATTGTGGATAGAGAAGTTTAACAAAGAAGCGAGAGAAGTGAGTGTTGTAAAGAGTCCCCAAGAGTTGACCCTCGTGTGACCCACACTTCTGGAAATGCGTACAGAAGCCGCATGGCTGATTTGAATTCAATTGAAACCGATGTTAATTGATTCAACAGGCTCCTTAATTAAATTGTCAGTTCTAGCTCGAGACTTATCAACAATCGCCATCTGATTCTGTCTTAGCGTCTCAATTTAGTTGTACAGTTGCGCTGTTACAGAAGCAGTCATAAAATTCAGGAAAATGTTACAAAACTGATGTTTTGATATTTGTGTGTGACAACAGGATAGTATTACGATAATAGAAGTAGATATCATTTTCGTGAGTAATGAATGGTAATGATTCAATAAAGTTTTCAGGAACAGGAAAACTGTTGAACCAATAATATTGGTTTGAGTTAATGTTGTTAACCTCTATCATCACCCTTAATCATTAACTGGTGATGTGATCGACTTAGTATGTTGAACTCTTTCCTCGAGAATTTTACCTTGAGAGTCTTCCATTTGGTTGAATATTGCAGAAAAAGGGCTTAAAAATTACTGGCTTCTCATGTGGTTTCTAAATTAAAAAAAAATAATTCTAAGAAATTGGATGAGATACAAAATCCTTGTTATCCTCAGCAAATGCAGGTAATCCAGGTCCGTCAACCATTAACCATGCTAGTGGAACTGAACTCATTAAGATCAAATCAAATCACAGTTTGATCTCAAGGATTGGGATCAGCTAAAAGCTGAGCTTTATAGGCTCAGCTAAAACGATCAATATGTCTAGTTATAACTACCTAACTGTTATGATAAACTGTTTATGCTTTTTAACTTAAGTAGATATAAAACCTAACCTAACAAACCTAACCCAACCTAACCTAACCTAACCTAACCTAACCAAGGTTCAAGGTCAAAGTCAAGGTGAAGGTCAAAACTTTAAAAATTAAAAAAAATTGTATTCTTGATTATTTGGTGAAAAATACAGCTCCTCTTGTCCAACATGTATTTCCAATTCTTGTTTGAAAAACACCTCAAATTGAAATTCCAATCAGTTCATTACTAAATAGGCCTATGTCTGAGAAATTGAAAGTTTTCTAATTTTTTCACGGTTTCAATTCAAATATTCAAGTTCGATTTACATAGATTTTCATCTATCTCTAACTCTCTCTATCCCACTTACCCATTCTTTCTTTCTTCGGCAACCTTACAATAAGAACGTTATTGGAGACGTTCCCTTCCATCCCCCAAGTCCAACGGTTATTTGAAGTAGCCTCCAACCCCCCTTTTGTAAAAAAATATTCGCCATGTCCATGTCCAAGAAAGTGTCCATCCTACTGTTAGGAGACCTTTTTCAATTGAACTGCTACTACCCCTTTGTTAATCTCTAGGGGCGAAATGATTTGGATAAAGGCTGGTAACCCAGGGGTCCGAGCGTGAAAATAAAAATAGATCACAATAGTGACCCAAATCTTTGATGCCTGAGTTGAAGGAAAACGGTCTGACCCCTTCATTTATCTCCCGTGAAGCTACTGTCAACGTGAGAAACGATCTAAGACTCTTCTTCTATGTATTAAATCAAATATTAACAGCTCACTTGTGTAATAAAAGGAGAAAACAGGGAAATTTTCGTATTGAATTATATTTATTCTCAATTTTACGCACAGTAATAACTGATTGTATTCAATCACGATTATTCATCATCAAAATTCTCCAAAATATTTCACTTCAATGTAGGAAATTTATTAAGTCTTGTCAATAATGAATGATCATTAATCTTCAATCATTTCTTAACTAGATCATAAGTGAAATGCTTCTGAAACAAATTTTTATTTAAAAATGATTTATTGCTAAAGAGTTTTAGCATCGAATATACTTCAATTTGAAATACAGTATTAAAAACATTATAATTACTCCACCTTTGAAAACAAAATAGCGGATAAAGACTAGGTTGAGCACAATAATTATTTATTTATTTATTTTTATACAAATACAATTCAGGTAAAAACAAAAGGCATTTGCATGTTAATTAGTTGGAGTATAATAGCCTTTCCAACATCAATATAATGTAAGACGAAGTTTACATTATATACCACATGATCTTCAAAATCAATGAGGAAAGAGAATATTTAAAAAAGACTGGACTGCTAACTGTCAAATAAATTGTAAGAAGTTGTCTTGGTGCTCATTCAAGGCAAGAAGAACAAAATACTGTACGTATTATAATGATCATTATAATATAGGCGTTACCGTACCTGCACTAGAAAACCCGCTATCTAAAACCTGCATTGATTATGACGGTTGGAAACGTTTGGAGTACAGAGAATCTTTATTGCATGGAAGAGGAGTTGTCCTAACTGCAATCATATCATGATAGTGTTATCTATTGAAAAAACTGGATAATTCAAAAACGAATCTTGTCCAGTGAGAACTAGAAACGTTCAGAAATGTATCGAATTGTAACGTGTAGAACAAGCTAATCTTACGTCACCAGTTTTATTCAAAAGACTCATTTTGGGTCAGCAGAATTGATGAGGATGGTTTTTCATTGTGTTACCTGTTTTTTAAACACTAATAGCAGAGCTGCAGTGACAAGATAACATATAACCGCCATTCTCAACGGTTTTAAACGCGATTGCCTTGTTTATTGACAAAAGACCAAACTTATATAAAAATGTAACGTATATTTTGATCTAGATGAGGTGTGTTAGTGAGTCCAGTACAAGAAAATAGACCGTTACAGAATTGTCTACCTGGAAGTAAATAGCAAACCTCTTCTGGTCATCAGAATCATCTTCTGCTACCTGGAAGTGAAATGTCCACGGCGGTAGTCCACTGGTGGCGTGGGATTTTCAGTGCTAGGGCGGAAGAAGAGCGCTTCTTCAATGTTCAAAAGTACCCTACCCTGAAAGGATAAATAGAGCAAGACCTTATCAATTTATACCTGCTAGTATGATTTCAGGAAGTTACAGTTTCAAATGATAGTTTACTACCGGTCAGCAGGTAAAGGACAAGACTTCCTGTATGCTTTTGGGAAGGTCAAGGATCAAAAGAAAGTGGTTGCTTGTTCGTGGAGAGTACCTGTGCTGGTGTTCCTACTCATTCAAAATAGGTTTCAACTCGGTCAGGTCCTTGGACACCTGTACCACCCTTCACACCCTTAAACCCTTTACAATGTACCTCCTGGTGAGGCTATGGCTCCCCTAATTTAGGTTTCGTAATACACATTGACCTATGTCCCGTCCGGGTGAAGGGTCACCTACTTTATATTGCTCATCACCTGCCATATGTTAGACCCCTCTACTCCAGTTTCACCTACCTTTACCTGCTATCAAACATTGCTCATCTCCGCAACAGTGTCATATCAGTGATTGCCAGTTCCGGATCCACTCTACAACTTCGAACAACATTCTTTCGGCTTACTGTCTGTTGCAAACTTCATTTTTGAACACTTACCAAAGAATGATAACATTCTTGAGTATCTTAAAAAAAGTAATCACACAGATATATCTAAAGCAAACTATTTCAAAAATTGTATATCTTCGAATAAGGTTAGTATAGATTATGATAAGCGAATAGTTATAATTTTGTATGATAATAATGTTTCAGTATGAACAATAAGTAGTATGAATGATTATAAACTTTAAACAATACACTAGCTCATATTATCACTTGAATATCTTTTATGCTTTTATTATCTATTGTTTGGGTGGTAGTTTAACGTAATAATAAGTTGGTAATCATTGTAATGGCTTCAATTATTTCAGTGACAATTTAATGACTTCTTTGGTTTCCGCAACTGGAAATCTGACTCTTGATTTCACTTGTCTATGTCTAATTCATAATTTTATTCTATTCTGGTAGATATGTCCATGAACTATGGTCGAGAATTACTCAGTTTGGACGATCATTGGGCATACCTACCAATACCAAGCAATTTTCTAAAAGTAAAGTTAATAAGACCTAGCCTTGAATTTAGTCAATAATATTTGTTGATAATTTCTAGAAATTTAAATTAAGTATTCAACTTGATTCTGACAGTCATTTTATTGCATGAAAAATACTGGGATAGTAAAGTATCAACAAAATTAATTATCTTCAAATCATCTTCAGTCTCACCCCTCTTCAACTTTCAGAGTGAATTTACCGGCCCCCTCTACATGTATTTTCAACAAGATAGATTCGTTGGTTTGTCTGCCGCTTACCTAACTTTGGTCGAAAACTATAAAATTAGCCGATCAAAAACCTGTGAAGAAAATATTGTTAATCTTCATAAGAGACTTGGATGAAAAGTAGATAACTCATTCAACAGTGAAAATAGTTCGTAACCAATTGTTGATGCCTATAATGCATGAATTATCGTAGATACAGTATTATCATTATGGCTGAAAGGTGTATCCTCTGTGATATAAGAACCAACTCATTGATTGAAATATTCTATATTTCTAAATTTTCGCATACTGTAATTAAATTCCGTGGCTCAGCAGCATGACTGATTCCATGAATCCATTATTGATAAGTGAATGATTCATAATTTAATCCTTGAAACACTGATTCGCTTTTGTATTGATTACGCTTGAGCTTGCTTAAACTTTTAATTCTTCTGTATAATTATTTCGAATTGTATTTTCAAACTAATAACTTGGACATTCTATTTTTTCTATTTACTCCTGAATAAGAGCTAATGGTTAAATTTTTAAACTAATAACTTGAAGTTTCTCATTTTTCTATTTACTCCTGAATAAGAGCTAATGGTTCATTTTTTATATTTAAAATTGTTGATATTCATCAATTTGAGACATTTTCGACGAAAGCTAATGCAACAAGAGAATTGAAAACAAAATTACTGGTTTTGTTTTCCAAGAACGCAGAAGAATCATCATGTACTGTACTATTTTAGAAAAAAATTGGAGGTACAGAGGAGAAGCCACTGAAGTACAATTTCATGTTTAATCTTCAGTAATGAAGTACAAAACGTCAATAATGAAGTACAATTTCATTAATCTTCAATAATGAATAAGAAGTGTAATTCTCTTGTTTACATTTACAATGCAATTGATTTGAACTATTTTTGATGGATGATTATCAAAATAAAAATATCACCAATCACAACAGTTCCTTTCTATTCTAATAAGTCTCGACCATGTAATAATCCTATTGAGACCACTATTTTATCTAAACTACTATTAAGAAAAGTGCTGCCATATTTTTCTCAAGCAGGAAAATGTCTGGATAATTATTAAGTATAGACTGCGAATAAATGGATAAAGATCAAACAATCTTTCTCTTAGTGTTCGGAGAAAGAGTACAGTCAATTGGAAAAGTGATCCACGGAGCAAGAAGTGGCCAAAAGAGAACTGGGCGTCCACAACACATCGTAACCATGGCAACCGCAGCGTTTAGCCGTTTCCAACGTTGGGTCGGAGGCCTTTCCCGGGCGAAATAGCTTTTCTGGCGGGAGAAGTCACAGCGGCATATTGATCTCTGAAGACCCAGAGGGCCAGCGCCAGGGAGAGTTCATCCTATTTCTCCTCTTCTAGAGTGCCTACCTACCCACCTACCTACTCCTCCTCCTCCTTTTTCCTAGAACACCTTCCACTTCCACTTTCCACCACCCACTCTCCTTCACAAACTTTCCCCTTCACCTCCTATCCCAATCCCCAATCCTCCAATTCTCTCCTTTCCGCTGGCTCTCCATCCGTTCTGCAGCTAATCCTCTGTTTTATGCAGAAAGCTGTTTGAGTATGCTGGCTGTGGGTCGATGCAGCCCCATAATCGATAGAGCTCAGATTCCTCTGCGGTCTGGGAGCTGCAGTGACGCATCCAAAGTTCTTCATGAAAATTAAATTATTGCTTCATTGATTATCGAATCTGAATGCTACTCCACCGTTCCCTGATTGGGTTCCCTAGTTCATTCTCACACAATCCAATAAAATGGCGAGGTTGAATGGTAAAGAGAACTAAAAAGTCCTAACTCCGCCTCACTAAGAATATTTTCATTTCATTAAGAATGGATTGATTGTTCTTTATGCAATGGCTCATATGACACATGGTCATTTGGTGATATATGAGAAGATCAGCTATTTGTTATTTGTAACAAACTTTGTCAGTCATCTTGTATTGACGTTCAATATAGCCTAATTTTGTCAACTCTCATTAACGTCTCTTGTTTCACAAGGAGATAAATTCTATAAAGAACAACTTAGCCACGCTTAGCAAACTGTTTCGAATATATATAATGGGTCATATGAATAAAAACTGAGCATATGCTCATGAGCATGGAGCATAAGGTTTTGCTCATGAACATTAGGTAGAAGCATAAGCATTTGCTTATTTTTATATGAATAAGTTTTACCTTATACTCTAATCTTTTGCTCCTGAACTCTGGAGCAAATGCTCACAATTTTTCATCAACTGATTCGCCTTACTTTATTTTTATAGTGAAAGGTTAGAATGTGCTGCTCACGTAAGCGCTAAATATCCAAGTATAGACACCGCTTGTGTATGGTCGTCTGCTCTGTTAGCTGAGTTCTGAATTTATAAATAATAACGTGAAGAAATGTCATCTCTATAGTAATCTTCAGCATAATGTTATAATCTCAATAGCCTTCTTATAATCGTCTACACTCTCATCTTCTTGAATGATTATTTCCTATTCTGTGATGGCTATCTTTATATCCGATAGGTACCTTCTGTTTTTATTCTTTTGTAGGAATAATGGTGATATATATCATGGTTGAATCTGAAAAGAGTTTTATAGTTCTCAACTATTGGTTGTACAGGTTGTATGGGTATAGTTTCCTCTTCCTCACACGAATTAGTAGAGCCATTCTACTATGAGCAAAAGGTGAAAAGCTGCTCAAGACTAGACTCACCTTTTTCGAAGCATTTGCTTCAAAAGTTGAGCAAATGCTCAAGTTTATTCATACAATTTTGAGTGTAAGCTTTTTCTTTTGAGAAAATGCTCAAAGTATTTTTTTTATGAACATGAGCAAAAGGTTTTGCTCACGTTTATTCATAGAGAATGAAGCATATGCTCAATATGTTAGAAGTATAAGCAAATGCTCAACTTTATTCATATGGCCCATTATGTACTACATACATTTTATTTGAGAGAGTGAGACCATCATCAAGTATTGCCAAGTATATTATTTGTCATATTATAAATTGATCTACTAGGCTTACAGGTCTCTCATTCTACTCTTCAGTGTAAGAAACTATGAAGTCTCATTGAACATCATCACCTAATACACAATCTTACATCTTCAAATCAAATCAAACAAGTTTTATCCAATGACAGCATACAAATTACAATAATCCAATGACACAAATTAGCAATATCTAGTGAATTGAGTGCTTAAATATTAATAAGCAGAATAAATAGTATGGGTGGAGCCCTACGATTGTCAATTAGCTGTTGACCGATCAAGGTTTGGCTCTACTGTCATTGGCCGATACTAGAATACTTGAAATACTTCGGCGTGTCTAGTCTCAGCCAATGGCAGTAGAGCTCAACCTTCATAGGTCAACAATCATGGTCAATCGTAGGGCTTCACCCTTACTGAATATTCTCTGCTACTAAATGTTTAAGTTTATTAGAGATTGATAATGTTGTAACAAACGAAACGAAAATCTCGAATTGTATTAATAAATTATGGTTTAGCCAATATCAAGTCGTTTACATTCAGTATGGAAATCTACCACAACATTACCTTCACAACAACACAGAAAGTTGCAAAATTTTGTTAAACATGAGCAGTATATAATCATAATAATATCGAGTGACCTGGCTGGCTCAGGTCTGGTGTCAGAGTTTTCAGGTCTCAACTGATTTCGGGGCTTCTGACAGGAACTAACGTCTGCTTTTTAGGCAGCCGGGACTGACGGTTTAAATTGTCCATCCGAAACACAGGTGTGGTCCGAGAAAAATACCTCCACCGGGCCGGGATTTGAACCCGGGAATGAACAGTATGATAACAATAGTTGCATGCATTACGACGTTCCAAATTGGACTTTCTCTGTTACTATTTTAAATAATCAAGTGTACATTTTTCTCAACGATCCAGCTATAGTGAGGTTAACGTTATAATGGTAGTGTTTTATTAGCAATGGTATTGCTATCCTTATCTATCATTCAACAAAGCGGATAGCGCTATCTCTTTCTCGCTTTGCTCTGTTGCCAGATCGTCTTTTAACAATGTAGAATTAATAATTAACTAACAAAATATTTCATCTCAATTAAACAATTCATTATGATATTATTGAAAAATAAAATGTCTTGTTTAATAAAATATAATCGATTATTTTAAACGAGAATAAACCGTTAATATATCATCAATAAACCTGTATCAGGTACCGTCTATAGAAGGCATTGACAAGACGGAGGATCGGCAACGTTTTTCTTCTATCTTTCTCCACTGCCATTATAACGTGGACTTCACTATAGATTCTGTTGCTAAATTACAAATAATAAATTATAGATTTCTCTTTTGCTGTGAATGAATTTAAATAGTAAAGTGTGATTTTTCTGTTTATATGAATGAATTGAAATAATAAAGATTAAATTTTTCTGTTGTTATTGATTGCAGAATCCGTTTCAGAGTTTCCTCCTTCTCCTGCAGGGAATGCCTGACGACATTTGACATTTAATGTTTGACATTTAGCGCAAGATGAGATCCCAGTAGTGACTCAAACATACCGAGTAGGGTGATAGAGCAGCGTTAGAGGGGTGTGCAATGATGATGCTGGGTGATGATGATCACAGTATTCACTTGATCACATTTTCACAGCTATTATTATACACAGTGGAGATCCTTCCGAAATGTCAAAAGGAGCATTGAAAAGATGCGGCATGTATAGAGGTGGTGTCTAGTAATAGCTTCAAAAAATAAAAATTACTTGAAGGGGCTCTTCACATTGTGGAGAAACATCATTCTCTCTAATCTATCGTGAGGAAATGAAACGTGAATGATTGACTAATCAATGTGAAGTAATAGTAGGTATTTGAAAATGGAAATTAATTTTCTATTTGTAGACGTGGCGTAGCTTGGATAGAACATTAGATATTCAGTATTTTTGATCATTATCGAAAACACAGTCATAGCCTGTAAACGAAAATGGTTATAAGTTTTATAAGGTTTAACTTTTATAATGTTTATAAGTTACAAACAAAAATAATTCAGGGGTAAAACCTATCTGGATGGGGGCATGGAACGGTCAAGAGAGAACAATACCCCTCCTTCAACGCTGGTTGAATGGGAAACAATAACTGTCAACCCATGTCAATGCTCAACCAATATCAAACAATAGATCTCTTAATGACCCCATCCAGATAGGTTTAGCAGCATAAAATATATTTTCATAACCTACTCCAAAATCCACCACTCTGGTCCGAAACTTACAACTCGACATAATAATATGTATCGTTTAAAAATATCAATTAGCACAAGGAAATTAGTTTTTTGATAATCAGAATAGGCTCAAAATTATGTTCTATAGTAATGGAATTCAACTTTTTTTTTAATAGGAATGACTTGAAAATTCTGTTTTGAAACAATATGTACATCTCTGATAACCTGATACGAGTTATAAAATTGTTATATACTAAAATGATTTATTGCGTGAAACACACCATTTAATTGCAGGGTTTTTGGTTTTTAGCACACGACGAACATAATATCCTTAGATTAGCAATTCGATTGTACATAAATAAAAACTGGTATATGCCTTCACGGTTTAGATCTTTGTCGCATCTTGATAAGCTCTGCAAGAACTCCATGTTACACCAAGAGCTAAAGAGTATAGACTGTTCAATACTGTAGTTGGAAATTATAACTTTGATGGACCTGTACAGAACACGGAAATGGGAATCCCGCAGTAAAAGTCTAAGTGTGGAATAACGTCACTAAACTTAACAGGATTCATTGCACAAGGATCGAAAATGTGCTAAATCTACCTGCCAAAGCGTCTCACAGTTGTATTGTTCTAGCTTGACCGTCCCATGCCCCCATTGAGATAGGTTTTACCCTATTTCAGTAACATACTTAAAATAATAGGATCATACATAATACATAGATCTCTTCAGACATTCGCCAGTAGATATCAATTCGTTTTTTTTTATTCTATTGATTAATACAATTAGTGCATCATCAAAATGATAGGGAGAGATAAAATAAGGAATAATGTAACCTTGTGCTATTCATATCCCAAATTTAGATAAGGTTTCACATAGTCCAAAATAGGTTAAGTCTTGTAGTTGTTCTAGATGTAGTCTAGTAGTGTTGTAGATTTTTAAATTTAGATGCTTCAAAACCAAACAGAAGAAATATTTCACATTTTTCATTCATTATGGTTATCTACCACAACATCACCATCATAACAACACAGAAAGTTCAATAACCAATAACATTATTTTGCTTTCAATCACTTGAAAGCAATCACTTTATTTCAAATCTCTCAAATAATTATTTCATAGAAGACTGTGAACTGTTTGTAACTAGCTTGAAATTGGGTATCTTGGTAGAATAATAGCACAGTAGTGTAGCTACTGTCAGACTACAGGTAGTTGTCCTTCAGTATTTTTCTATTCTGTTACTAATTATTCTTTCTCTTCCTATTTTTTTCTACCAGAACATTGCTTCCATCCCATTAACCTTCAAATGCGCTTCAATTTTTAAAATGTTGCTTGTTTCAATCTCTTGAAATTCTTTCTATAAACTTAGTTTGCTGATGTTAAATCTGAAATGTTACCAAACAAACTGAATTCCGTTGAAGTCAACTTGTTCTCTTAAAATTTTGTAATCAACGCAAGATAATATTGATGCATTCTTATCCTCACTTCCATTTTATACATTTCCGAATTGTATCTTATTAAATATTTCTCCCTTAATAATATCATATCATCTTACCTTCTCCTTGAATTTCTAAAATTCTAATAATAAAATATATATTTATAGCAAAACAATTTTTTCCACTCCATTCACTCTTCCTCTCTTTCAAAATATTCTTCTCAACAAGCTTTCAGCCCTCCTACTTTTATCATAAATAGCAATCTATTATTTTTAAGATGTTTCTTGAAGCAAATCAAATCCTTCTTATTTATGTCTTTCTTATGTCTTATTTCCTTATGCCTTATTTATTAAAGTTTTCCATTTTGTTCCAGTTTCCTTTTCCTTAATAATCTTTCATGATTTTTCTACAGGTATTCCTCCGTACTTAATGTTCATTAATCTATTTTTCTATCAAATTCACTCCTTACTCCCACTAATTCTATTTCTCATCATTAAAATTAAATTTCTTATACCCTACACATTTGCATAGTTATATTGATTATTTTAACTTGTTTCCAATCATCTTGCACTTATTTTAAGTTTATTTCTGATTTTCTTTATTCTTCTTCTCCTTCTCATGCTTCTCCTCTTTCTCATTGTTCTTCTTCTCCTCTTCTCCTTCTCCTCCTCCTTCTCCTCCTCCTTCCCCTCCTCCCCTCCTCCTCATCTCCCTTCTTCTCCTTCTCCTCTTTCTCATTGTTCTTGTTCTACTCTTCTACTCCTTTTCCTCTTATCCCTCCTCCTCCTTCATCTCTTTATCATTGTTCTTCTTATCCTTTTCTCCTCTTCTACTCCTTCTTCTTCTCCTCCTCCTCCTCTCCCTTTTTCTCCTTCTCCTCCTTCCTTCTCTCCCTTCTCCTCCTTTTCCTCCTTCTCCTCCTTCTCCTCCTATCCCTCCTCCTCCTTCATCTCTTTCTCATTGTTCTTCTTATCCTTTTCTCCTCTTCTACTCCTTCTTCTTCTCCTCCTCCTCCTCCTCTCCCTTTTTCTCCTTCTCCTCCTTCCTTCTCTCCCTTCTCCTCCTTCTCCTCCTTCTCCTCCTTCTTTCTCTTACTCATCTATCCTTTCCACCACTTTCTCCTCCACCTCATCCTCCTTTTTCACCACCTCCTCCTTCCACCCGACAGCTCCCTCCAATTACTATTCTCTTCCACACAATTTCTCCCCAATTGAACACCACCTTTCTCCCCCCCCAATCCAATCAGCAAATTCTGCCAATTTGAATTTCCCATCATCATTCTCTTCCCCCCTTCCCCATACCCACCATTCGTTTCTCTCCACCTGTCCTTTCGTTTCCCACGCTGGCTTTACAATATCTGTCCCCCATTTCCCCTTTGTTCAGCTCCTCTGCCCCCCCCTTTTTGAACCCTTATTATTGTGCACTTGTGAGTATCTGGGACCTGGGACCCACTCACCTCTCGACCAATCACATCGAAGCTGGTGTCTATTCTATTAGTAAAGAATGTACCCACTATAGATATGTGCTGTGCTGGTGTGTATTAGAGGTTTACAGGCGCAGGGCAGAAGGATCGATGATAGCCGAATCCTTCATTATGTATGTCGGATAGCTGATTGATATAGCTCACCGCCTAGCTCACCCATCTGTATGCCTTGGATACCGAAGCGTCGTTCGGTTGTCATAGCAACCGTACTGTTGTGCTCTTGAGAGCTAAAACGTCCGTTGATGGTTCTTGATAATCTGGCATTTACAATTTCAGTTATACTTTTATAATGCACGTTATTACTTTTTGATCCCCTCTAATTTAACATAATTATACTTTTGTTATTCATGGTGTTATCCACGGTGAATCGTCATGTTTTGGAATATTTAAGTAGAAGTCTCACTCTATCTCCTATATTAATTGATTTTCCCATGCATTTGATTCAATGAGACAAAATATGAATAGCGGTCACTAACATACGTTAAGTATATGTGTTTCTTTTTTATCTCTTTTCTGTATAGGGCTACATGTAATATAAATATAAAGAACGTTTGAGAACATAGAAAGAAACACATAAATATAAAGAAAATAAAAATCTCAGTACCCTTTTTTTTGAAATATTTTATCACAACATGTTTCGGACATTTATAAATGTTTAAATAAAATATTTCAAAAAAAGGGTACTGAGATTTTTATTTTCTTTATATTTATGTGTTTCTTTCTATGTTCTCAAACGTTCTTTATATTTATATTACATGTAGCCCTATACAGAAAAGAGATAAAAAAGAAACACATATACTTAACGTATGTTCAAATTAAATCAACTAATGTACAACATTTGATATCTATAAATTGTTTGACAATTGTTTTCAACTCGATTAATTCAATTTGATTCAAGATACAAATGAAAGTTATTAGGTGATAACAATAATTATATGAAAATAATCACAGACATTTATAATCTCAATCAATAAGACATGCATTATTTATAAATCGAGAAGCAGCTTGGTCTCGGAATTTATTGCGTTAGAGTATGCATATCTATTATTTGTGGAAAACAAATCATTGGTTGTAGATTCAAAGCTTCATAAGATAAACGCCATTTGGTCAAAGGAAACAAACGTTTAGCCAATGAGAAGTATGTTTGCTTGCTGCTTCATTGGTAAAGAAAAATCTTTACCCCAAAATCTTTTCTCGTAATAATACGACAGAAAATTCATAAAATCGTGTATTGAGTAAGCCAATGCTTTTCATATGAGTTCATATGAAACACTTTCTATTCAATTAAATTGTTCTTAATTTTTCACTAGAAGACGGAATCCAAATTTGTGCTTAATTGTTTATTCATTGTTCCTATATCAATGAATTTGTTGCATTGGAGAATTTCACTTTTTCAAAACCATGTTCAAGAATTATTTGAAGAATTCTTGTAAGTTGACAGAAGGTCATTTTATCTCCTGAAATAGAAGAGAATCTAAAAGAGTTTCAAAGTTCAGTGGGAGTGTTTCAGCATGAATATAGACAGTTGACATGACAGCGAAGTTTAACTTGTCATTTGACAACTAATCTAATATTTGAAGATCCGTCGAAATATGGAACGATCTAACCTTCCAAATGAATGGAAATTGAGTTACCTTCCAATTTATTCTCATATTCTCTTAGGAGACAATATCCATCATAAGCGGCTTATAGACTAAATGGGACGAGAAGTTGCTGAGGGTCAATGCTTGTCATTCCGTTACTTCCAATCAATTACCGTTTACATGTTTGATGAATGGAAATAAAGTAGCTGAAAAGTGACCTGATGAAAAGCACTGGCAGCCAGTAGCTTTGTATAGCTCTGTCTATAAGCAGCTATTTGATTGTTGGTGGAGGTATTTAACAGAATGTTTCTCTTCAGTAAAATCATAGAGATAGCATTATGCTATTGTTTCTCTATGGTAAAATGCTTCCAGTTCTTGATTTGGGATGAACTCCGTGAGAAATGACAAATTTATTCGAAGACTGACCATACATGAGATAATAGTTTGGTTAAATGACTAGGGAGGAAATTGTATTTAATTCGCTCAGGTAATCAGAATGCTAACTTTTAAGTCTGCATCTGTTTGGTTTTATATTCCATCATTAAAATGAGTGGAGAATCCATCATAATTATGTAAGTGTCGATATTTTACCAAGAGTGTAGGGTAAACGAAGGATGGAATGCTCTACCAAACCGATATTCAAATTCGATACAATCATTCTCTATTAAATTAATTATTGTTCAATATTTCGTTTATTAAAGTACAAGAAGTAACATGTTATGTGAAGAACTCGTTTTTATGGTCACATCCTAGTGATGGAGGAATAATAGAGGAATATTCGCAGGAATGTTTTACATTTGCACAAATCACATGATTTCATAAAATTGAATGATTTTTCAATTTTATCAGATACGTTACTCATTCTCTTGAATGTTGAGAAACATATGAAGAATACGACATGTAGGCTAGGTCCCACGTCCCATGTCACCATGTAATAATATCTACCAAAAATTACTCACATTAAAATTTATCAATCAATTGTAAATTGAACAACATGAATAATTTATGTTGCATCGATATTTGGATTAAATGAGAGACTACAGATTTGTGAAAAACTTATATATTCCAGTGAATTTGGTTTCATATCGGCTACTACATTATTATTGTAACTGTTACATTGCATGTAATTACAATGAATTTGTATATAATTAAATCGAATTTGATGAACATCTGTTGAAAATCAAGGGACGCGTAAAGAATACATATGTACTACTACTACGTTTACATGACATCATTTCATAACAATAGATGTTAGCTGTTAATGTTAACTATTACATACATGCCCACAATAAGCATATTTTATCAAAATTGGTTACATATTTGAATCTCCCAAGGCTCAACAGATATGTGGAGAATTCATGTAGACTTTCTACTCCATGCCTTCCAGTTTAATTAATTTCCATTCATCATTGTTATCTCTCCATCATCATAATCATGTAGTTTGCCGTCTCCAGTCGAGGGGTCCAGTACACCGTTCAAACAACAACCACACCCGTCAGGGAATAGGGTACCTACTAGGAGGGATAAAAATTATGAGAGTTGAAAAGCATGCGATTGGAGTCGAGAGACAGATACTATCTCTCTGTCTGTCTCTAACTTCTGGTGTTCTGCTCATAGTAACATGTAGCCTGACGGAATCGATAAAACCCCGTAGTTCTACTGATGGTTGCTATGGGAGTCATTGCGGGGACACACCTACAAACACTGTCTCTCAAACTTGTGCTCTTTCTAGTGGAACTGTACACTCACCATCTGCAACCCATCATGAACATAAAAAGTTACAGTGCAAGAAGTATGAGGGTAAGTTTAGACTTGTACACAAGTGTGAGGAATTTGTATTGGATATAAATTATGATCAAACAAAACATGTATGCACATGCAACTCCACATACATCTCAAATAATTGATCGCAAATTCTTGAATATTATACCAAATGAAGAATTGTACTAGAAGATTCCTCTTGTATGGCCTTATAAATGAATTTGAAATTCAAATGAAGCTTACGAATGAATTTGACAAGTTTCTCGTCCGAATCCATCATACTTGTATAAAAGTCTAAATACACCTCGAGTTGTTTTCATCAGAGATGTTACAGCTTCTCAAATTCAACTTGAATAAATGGAGAGAAATAGGAAAATTCTATTAGATGGAGGATATTATTTATGAACTTTTTGCTAGTATAATAAAATCTGGCCTTTCGATTTCACACTAAAAAAAAGTAAATTCGTATGGCTTTTGTTGGTGGGGAGTCCCTTGCGGGAAGGTCCCACCGCCTGAATATATAATTTAAGCCGTCAATGGGCCTTGCAACTGTCATACTTAAGCCGGGACCGACAATTTAACGTGTCCATCCGATAACACGGGAGTGATCTGGTTAAAAAACTTTTGGTAATGGGAGGGTTTGAACCCGGGATCCCTACGCAAGCACTCTATCCACTAGACCACGGATAACTCCACACTAAAATAAGGTGTATTAATAAGTATTTCAACAAAGAAATTATGCCTTTCTAATTTCATAATATAAATACTTGTAAATAAAAATAGAAATTCAAGTACCCTTTTTGAAATTGTTTACACACAACATGTTTTGGCTATAATGATGCAATTATCAAGTAAGAGTTATGATATTGTGATTGTTTAGTATCAAGTAAGACTTGATAATGGCACCATATAGCCAAAACATTGTGAGTAAACAATTTTAAAAAGTGTACTTAGATTTATAGTTATATTTATATTCAAGAGCAGCCCTAACGAAAAATAATACGACTATGAATACTTGATATTTTCTTCTGAAATTTGTGGCATTTATTGTAAAAATCCCTCTTCCATCACTTTGGAGAGAGAATGTGTATTAGAAGGATATCAAATTTGCGTTCACAGTCTACAAGTGCCACCGCTTATTCCTGCCATCTGTGTGTTTAAACGCATTTCGTTGCACAATATTGTTTAAGCATAACAATATGTGAATTGTATTGATTCAGAAAAATGAATTCCAACTTTCAAATTTTCGCAATTCATACTTATCTGATGGTATATCATCGTGGTTCGATATTCAGGATGGATACAAAAAAGAAAAACTGTGTACGGTAAGAACGGTTGAAGAACAAATATATGGGACAGGTGCGCTAGGAGTCATCGTACGTTGAAGTGAAAAGGAAAGGTTAATATACCAGAGATGTGGGGGAGATGTACGATAGGAGAAAGACAGATATAGAGAGAATGGAACATGAGACAGGATATGAGAAAGGTACCTTCATCGATGCGAGTTTGTTCAATAGCTCTCTCACTTGACGGTTACTCAGAATAGCATATAATTATGGAATGAGCATCTGAGCCTGGTTAACCATGTTTAGTCGCTCTCACTCTCTCACATCTGTACTTCACTTATCCACAGTGCACTGTCTCTATCTTCCTATTTTCACGACTTTTCCTGCTCTCGATCTAACATTATTGGATTTCTTTTTTCAAGCTCACAAAACAAAGTTTCGTACTTTCTCGATACATTAATGCGAATTTCAAGTTATGCTTTACAATGAATGCGAGAGTAGGAATAATAAAACAGTAAATAATGTGGACAAAACTCAATATTTGAATTGATAACTTTTTTTTCAATATTTCATCAATATTCTCCTTTGATCCAGCTTTATCATCCTTTTCCTTTCATCGATCTATCCTTTGAGTTGAGTTCAATTAAATTAAATTTGGTTTAAATCATAAAAATAGATCAAGTATGTTAGTTCGGCTTTTATGATTACTATTCACTATATACTGTGTCTATTTAGTGTGACTAGTTTTAGTTGTGAAACAATGTTTCTCTGACAATAAGGTGAAAGAAAAGATTAAGGTGAACTGTGGCAACTCCGGGGTGTATTGTGGGCTAGTGATGCTTTTGAACAGGAAGTAAAACAATCACTACAATATAGTTCAATGAATGATAAATCCAATGAATGATCCATCAAATAATTGATGGAGCGTAGAATGATCTACGATTCAACTCGACGTAATTACAGTATGACTGGTGTCTGTCTGCAACGTATTTACGGCAAAATATCTACAAATAATTAGCGTTAATACGATTTTTGCCTGAATTCCTGCGACATATTTTGCATCAAATGTTATGGTGGATTCAGATTAAAAACATGTCGTCCTATCGAGGTCTACGGAATTCTGGATTCACAATAACGAAGTACTACTGTATTGATTAATGATTATATTTATTAGGAGATTTAACAGTCCTGACGTACTGAAGAGTTAGTATTGGAATAATGTATCAAATGTTTGTGAATAATAATTTTAAAACATTTTATAGTCGAATATGCAGTTCATTATTTTTATGTTTGAATTCTTTTTATCGTGTTGGTGTTGTCATCAGCACTATCCATAAATAAAGTGTCAGTGGGCATTCAAAATGTTACCTGCATTTATCCAAGACTAGCAGGTAACCCGTGCTCCGAAAGGGTCTGATTTAAAAACTTGGCCCACTGAAATCTTAAAGAATTGAAAAAAGTCCTTTAACCTCGGTAAATTGAGAAATCTATATGCAAAATTTCAAGTTATTCAGTCCAGTAGTTCAGACGTGATGATGCGTCATTCGTGAATCTCATAAGTCAATTCTTTCCTTTATTATATTATAGAATAGCATTCTGTAACAGCATTCTGCAACATCTCTCATCTTTCTTAGATGACTAAACACCATAGACTAGTAGTATTAATTATTTTTGTCAAAATTAAGAAAATTTCACACTGTTATAAGTGCACGTAAAGGATTGAAATGTAATTGTCTGGGGACTGGCAACGGTAAAGTCGTTAGGGTCACCCAGGTAGGCACGTCTCTCACATTCTAGTTGCATAGACTAGTAGTAAGTCAGCTTCAGTCAAATTTTGACCACTTCATGTAACTTCACTGCTTTTTTGAAACGGAATCTCGTATATTATCTTGTTTGAGAGTCGAATATCCGATACCCCAGAACTCCCTCATAGAACGGATTCTCTCCTGAAATGTTGAGTGATAATAGAAGGGGTGGCTTAAAGATGGCTTCTCTTCATCCGATTAGAAGTGTCTGTGTTTCTCTCTTCTCCACTCGCTGATACAGATTATTTTCTAAACCTCGGTGAGGGGGAAAGGAAGCAGAAATGTTTGAAGCTGTAATTTGACTATGTGCTGTAACGCAACGATCTTAATTCATAGTTGGAGAACGGAAATCATCTGAAGGAAGTTTTTGTCGGTATCAAAAGATCATTCGTTCCATTTACAATTCAATTGGAATTTTATTAATTTTGCTCAGAATATTGATGGTCTCTCCAGTTGGGAAGGATGTTTACATATTGGTTAAATTAAACGACAAGACATTTTTTGGTATTTCCATGTCTTTTATATTTTGCACTAATTGATAGCTATTCGATATGCAAAAGTTTTTGCTGAAATCTGTCTTTTGTTCAGTACTATCATAGAAACAATAGCATAAGTAGATATCCCATAGCATAGGGCGTTTATGTCGCAACTTTTACTGTTATCTCAAGCCGATAGCCCACCTAGTTCTTTCCCGTGAAGCTTTATGACGCTGGTAGTCTCTCATATTGTAACAGTAAAAATCAACAATAATCGACAGTAATCGGCTTGGGATAACAGTAAAAGTTGCGACATAAACGCCTTATAGCATGGGATATCTACTTACGCTATGGTACTATCCTAATATCCTTATAAAGATGTAATTATTGAATAGTTATTGAAACTTTTCACTGAAGTTCTTGAATGTGCAATATGTTCAAACGTTTCAACTGAAGAATAGAAGATGAACAATTAAGAAGAAGTTGAAGATATCAATTGAGAGTATTGTACTAAATTGAGAATTGGTCAACTTTCATTATATTATGTTCTAAAAATTGATCAGTAATACTATTTCTTATTAACAATGAAATTGAGGTGAAAAGAATGTATGAGTCAATTATTTTTTCTGTTTAAGAAGAATGATTGCAAGATAAAGATGATGCTCGAGATAAAGTTCGATTAATTGTGAAGAATAATACTTGTTCATTCTAGAATATTTCCCATAAAACGGAATTGTACATAAAATAAGAAAAAAGTTGGTACACCTGTTTAAAGACGCGACCAAACTCACATTCTGTTTGGACAGTTGTTACACCTGTGAGAGAGCATCTGTTTCAAGATAAGTTCATTTTGAAAAAAAACATGCGTTGCTATCATTGTATTGTTGCTGTAGGGGAACAATTCTAATTAATTTAGGGTTGAATTATTAATTAGATAACCCATTGCCCAAGTGAGGGGAGGGAGAACAGAAGCTCTAAAGAGATCACGCAGGCTTAGCTCAGGAGATATTACCGGACTTTTAGTGCACGTCAATAATATCAAGAGTAGGGTTTGATGTAGGCGTTATTCTTTCTGCCGATTGCAAGATAAAAATTATTTTGAAGAATGTTTTATTTTCAATCTTGCATTGGCAATGAAGGTTGAGTAACAATCTAGAAATCACATTCATTCTTCTATATTATTTATTGACTGTTCTCATGAACAGTACTGGTTCTTTATTAAAATCTCGTAGCGAGATCATGGCATTTCAAAAAACTTGAACTTTGGAGAATCTCTATCAAAATTTCTGTACAGTTTCTCAAATATATAAGAACAGAATTTCACAATATCACTTATATTTTTTCAAGTGACTCTCTATCAATAATTACTTCCTTACTGTTACATGAAATAAAGGTATACCGAATGACGTAGCTGGTCAGGTCTGGTGTCAGAGTTTTCAAATCGCACCTGATCAATTTCAAGGCCTCTGACATGACTTAAAGATTGCTTTTTAGTCAGCCGGGACCAATGACTTTACATGTCCATCCGAAACACGGGAGTGACCCGTTTAAACCACTACTATGATTATAAAGATTTTTGGTATGCTGGATTTCATTTATTGAGAGTAATTAAGTGTTCAAATTTGAGCATTCTTTCTTACCAAAATTAAAATCATCAAAATTCAAGTTAAAAGAATACAGGATTCCAGTCAGAGCTGTAGCAGTTTCCTTGTATTCTTTTATATTTTTGTATCAGATTTATTTTCTCTGATGGAGTATAAAACTGTTATCTTACTATGCGTTTAAACCTAATGGATGAACCTTAGAACTGGGACCTACATTGATTTTTTTGGTTTGAGATTTTCCAGTTTTATTATTTAGAGCTCAAGGGAAATAAATACTCCATAGTTCCAAATAAGCAGCAGCTGAAAAACATTCGGGTTTATAAGGACCAAACATTGCAGTTTTGAATGAATTTTATGAATGAAAAAAATAATGGTTGGAATTGTTTGAAATTCGAGTTGAGTGGTAGAGTGGACATTTCTGTCCAAACTTCGCAACATGATCAAAAAAGACATTCCATTCTATTCTGATGATCCTATAATCGATAGATTGAAATAAACGGCTTGTTCTTATACTTATCATGAATCAAACTCACTGACTTACAATTTTAGGATTATGTGAATTGCCAATAAATTCCAGAATTTCTTAAGAATTCGTTACAATTTATATTTATAAGTTTCAATTGCAACTGAACTGGATTTTTATACTGGAAAAATATTTTGGAACATTGAAGCAGAATCTACTCCTCGACCTTAAAAACTACTGAACCTGTTGGAAAACTATTCCAAAGATGAACCTTTCTTATAGTCATATCTATTATCAAGTTTCGAATTGTCTCATAAAATTTATGAGTCGATGTACTGTTAATTGCTATACGAATTTAAATCAGTTCGATAGCAATATTGTTTGGGTTGTTTGGTAGCATTGTATAAACTATTAATGTCTTACAAGTGGTAGTGGTCATCACTAACACTAAACCTACATAGGTGTATCATACACCTACATACAAGTATTTTATTCTAGACTAACAGGTAACCCGTACTCCGTAAGGGTCTGATTAGAAACTTGACAAACGGAAAACTTCACCTTCTGAAATCTTTGAGAATTTAAAATAGGCCTTTAACTATCCTCGGTGAATTCAGAATCTCCATGTAAAAATGCAAGTTAATCAATTGAGTAGGTGAGACGTGATTATGCGTCATTCGTGAATTTCCTATCCTTTACGTGTATAAGCCAATTCTTTCCATTATTATATTATAGAGAAACCTTGAAGATCTAAAATAGGCCTATAACCATCATCGGTAAATTCAGAATCTCCATGTAATATTGCAAGTAAGTCAATTGAGTAGTTGAGACGTAATGATGCGTCATTCGTGAATTTCCTATCCCGTATGTGTATAGCCAATTCTTTCCTTTATTATATTTATTATAGATGACGTGGTAGTGGTTGTGACTTCAACGGATAATTTTGTGGCTTTAATACCTGAAACTTATAAGATGCCGCTTTTTGTCAACTGTGAGATGACAGTTGGTATTTTTTTAACGTTATCTTTTCATCTCCAATCGCCAACGGCCTTAGCGCTCCACTTCTTTTCTCTTTCTCTTTACCAGTCATCTGGACAGTTTCTTCTCTTTCTAGTCATCTGTGGAAGAAGGCGACAGGTGCATAACAATTACCGGTCCAATTAATTGAAGTTTCCAACGGCCAAAAACTTCAAACTCTCTTTCTCTCTCACTCACTCTCTCCCTCGTTTTCTCTGTCTCAAACGTTAGTGGGAGGATAGCAGTCACGTGCCAACCTTTCTTTCTCCTAATATTGACCTTCCACTGAATATTTTCCGTTGATAATTATTTGTCCTGAGAAAATGAATCTTCTTTCGCCAACACCCTTTCATCACACACCACACATCACATCAACTCCCATAAACACCGCATTTAACTATATTAAGCCATCATTCAGTGGCGTAGCCTGGGGTGGCCTCTTCCGAAATTCAATTCAACAATGATTTAAGTATTCTTGTATAAAATAATCAACCCTAATCGTATTAATGTTTGCAACGTATTGATTATTTTAAAATTTAGAATTTCTTCTCTATCATGAATCTAAACTGTAGGGCAGCGGTTTCTCTTGAAAACTAAAGCTAGAATTCACTCATCCAGATTTCTCAATATGGTTTTGATTTGAACTTACTGTACTTTCAAATCAAATCAAATTAAGATAAAGAAAGGAAAAAAGAAAAAAGATGTTGTCGAATTCCACTATAACATTTTTTCCTTTCTTTATCTTAATATGGAGAAGTTCCACAATATCTCTGATAAAAGTGTTAAATTTATCAAATCAAATTTATTTTCCCAGAAATTTAAATACAGAATGAGAGTTACATTTACAAATAAGATATATGAGGAAACCCCCTACAAAACTTCAGGTCTGTGTGTAGAAGAACTCCACACACACCTTTACTTTTATTAGTAGGCATGATAACATATTAATTTCTGTGGTTGAATGCTTGGGAAGTTGTCTAAAACAGTATTGGAACTATGCAGACCGTATTTTTTCAATTCACACATATTTATCAAACAAAGAATTAAAAATGGCAGTGATTCAGTTATCACCATATCTACCAAACAAAAATACTGCAATGAAATGGCAGTGATTAAAATTCAAAATTGCAGTGATTCAGTTAACACCAGATCTACCAAACAATGAAATGTTTCGCGATGACTTACTGTTGGACTACTGGACGCGTTCTCCAAATGGATCTTAAATCTTCCAATCGGTGTACCTCGTGAGATATTAGATTTTTTCGAATTTCTCCATAAATATAAGATTTCCAATAATTATGCCTAGCACGTTCAATGCGTTTCGCTGAATTTTTCGTATGAACATCTGCAAGATACCATAATGTCAAACTCAAACAGCAAGATTACGAACCGTTACTGTATTCTTGTATCATGAGAGGTACTGAATTTTCTTGACTTGGAAAGGTTGCTTCAATCACTATGAAGGTTCCCGTGTACTTTTGTCTCAACAGAGAAAACGTTGGGAAGTATCTGTACCTATATGTTCTCCTGTTCCATATGACTTCCGCCGGATGAAGGAGGGTGCACAGAAGAGAAAAAGAGAGGAAGTAGACTAAGACAAGAAGAAGAAGCGCAAAGAGACGAAGAGGAGATAGAATAGACTTAGATGACTGGACTTCATTTGGTATGATGTGTGTGCGTTGGGTGTATCAAGTGAAAAAAGACAGAGAATTAGCCCTTGTATCTCTTGCTAACGCTACTTCTTTCTATTTTCCTCATTCTTCATCTCTTTCTTCTACCCTTCACACATCACTCACAATCTATCTCTTTCTAACTCAAAGATGCCTTAATTGACTTCTGTTGTATAGAGTACTCTCTTTTCCATGGTTTTCAGTTTTGTCAGACTTTGAATATCTTCTTCAATTGAGAAGGAAGAAAATTAATAACTATAACAAAAAAGTATTAAAGAGGTTTTTTGAATTCTCGAAAGATTCTGTAAAAAAATATTAAATTGATATAAATTTATTGATTGGATTTTCCGATATAACGTCCAATCAACTTTTTACTTTTCTTATTCCTCCAATCAAAATAGAGCCTACATCTACCTTTACTTTTTCAAGTGAAGTAAGTTATAGTTAGTGTAAAAACAAGTCATTATGGGTGAATGGAAATCTTCCTGAGAAACTGTTTTCATTTTGAAAACTTGATAGCATATAAAACAAAAAACTTTGGAAAATATCACCAGTAAAAATTTTCTTTAGCCACTCACAAAGCCTCAATTTTAACATGATCCATTCTCCTTATAGCAAAACTCCCTGATCTTACATGCTTGACGTAGTATAAATATGTCTGGCTTAATAGTATATTGTTTAGATAGTATCTATTAGTAAAGTTATAGTATACTATATAGATATGTAAAGTATATTATATATTTGATTCATTATTAGGGGAACAACGAAGTGTCATTCCAGGTAATCACTGGACCAAACCTGATACAAGCATGCACCATCCCTCCATCTGATCATGACTTACATGACTTCCTCTGTCGTTCAGGAACAGGATACAGGATGGTATCGTATTGCTTCTGTCTCGGTGGAAATAGGATGGAAGACCCGCAAGAGTAGAGGGGGGACTCACTGGACCACCATCAAATGTCAGTGATATCTTGTCCGAGGGGTTCAAGTTCAATGTTAACCAGGAAGGAAATATGGGGTACAGCACTATGAGCAAGTTGTGAAAGGAATTATTGATTTTCACATGTTTGTACGAGGTCATCCAAGATGAAAATGAATTCATCCTTCTAGAAGCATCTAGAACATTTTTTACTGATTTTGAAACAAATATAGGGTAAAAGCAATCTGGTTTTATCATTTACCTGATTCGCAGTTTCTATCAGATACACAAATAGCGGTGTGAAAGTAGGTGCTCAATAATTAAATATTTCAGAATGAACATAATTACATATTTCTATTATTGAGTTCTCTTCAATTATTCCTCTTAATTATAAGTATTATTATTCTGAAATCCGGGATTTTCTGGGTCTACAAATTGTCAAAGTACGCTTGCTCCATAGGTTTGATGTATTGGTTGAAGTAGAATTGCCTATATTTTTCATAGAAAAAACTAAGGCTTGTTGGTTTCTAGATAGGCATAGAATTTTTAATTCAAGATCTTATTCATTCACACTTCAATGTTGTACTTGGTGATTCGAATTTGAAATGAAAAAAAACACGTTTTAGAGAATTGAATATTGAACAAGTGCGTTTGTATTCCAGAGTGATTTAATGTAGAACAGTTCACAGAGAAGAAAATGGAGAGATGCTACTAGAGCAGAGATTGCGAAAAAAATTAGGAAGAAGAAGAAAACCACATAGTCTTTCCAATTCGACCTTAGCCTTAGCATGAAAGCCTAATGGAAATGCTGTGTTTTTCAGCTGGAGCTTGACGCTCCAGCAACCAAACTGCTGCTCAAGAATCGTTAAATATAGTACAGCAGCCTACTGGTTGACTTATTTGCATGTTAGCTTCTAGTGCTTGAGCTAAGAACATTTACCTCAGAGTACATCCTCTTAAGTACACTGGAACTGTTTCAATAGACGACAAGAATTTCTTGTCTTGTTGTTAATCAGCTGGATTTACTTGCAGACAAGCACCAACTTCCAAGTATCAGGCGAGATGAGTTTCTGTTTCACTCTTGTAATTTTCAATTATAAAAATGTGGCATATGTGTTTAATATATATAATTATATATATATAATATATATATATATAATCAGTTCTGATTTTTCTAAAATGACTAGTCGTGAGACTTGATAAAATACAATCAGAATGATATCAAATGCAATTATTATGCTCAATGTTCGCAGCCCAGATTCTAATGAAGAACATTTTTCTGACATAAAATAGCATTTTTTAGAATAGTAATCGTATCTAAGCTCTCTTATCTGAATAATTCAATTTCACTGACTACTTTCCAATACTTATGACTGTAATTCCCAGCTGAATCAATCATTAAGGTATTTCACTCTAAACAATGATAGGTGTAGGGACGCTACTTTTTGCAGGGAGTGGAAGCCTTATATATTTTCATTTTCTTCAAATTTCTGATTTCCACTCATATCTAGCCAGTCTCCTTAGCTAACTCTTCTCATCTGTCAATAATTTTGTTCTCAACCTCCTCCATCTATTCTGCTGTCCAAATTTTAATCTTGTCTTTTGTAACTTATCTTCATTTGTAAAGAGAAGTTTTTCATTATTCTCCTCACTATTCCATTTTTCTTGAAGAGAGAATAAAGAAATTGTCTTCAAGATTGAATTCAACCTTTATTTGAGTTTCCAACATTTGTTTTCAGCTTCCACGTTTTGTACGATATGTGCTCGGTTGCTGCCTTCAATCCCTTGATTCTCCCTAGGATGACGATACTAGTATTTATAAATCTTCATTCATTAAACCTATAAGCCTTGATTCATTGAAACGTATATAAACCATACTCATTTTTTATCCTCTTATTCTCTATTTTTTCAAATACAGAGCCAGAAATGTTTGAGATTTGACGAGTTCAATTTCTATTGGATTTCTTTTGATTATACATCCACTATACTATTTATATAGGAATAAATTCATTTCCTATTGAATGAAAAAGGTTAATTTGGCACTGTATATTGTGCTGCGGCCATTGACCGTCTGCAACACAGTGTTGACAGATGCTTGCACGCGCACGCACACTCGCTATTTCTAGATATTCCACAAATTAATTCAAGTGGAATTTTACTAACTCAACTAGTTCTACCTCTTCCACTCCACCAATACTCTGTCATTAATATTTCTCAGATCAGATGATACAATTTTCATTACAGTTTAATGATACAATTTTACCCCACCAATTATTATGATAAACATTATGATGGTCTCATCAACTAAGCCCTGATTGCTCTGTATCAATTGGGATTTGATAGCGTATTGACTTGAGAAAGAATCAGTATCTAAATTTTGTGAAAATATATTCAAGGTATGAATCGATTAATTGAAAAACTTATTTCGATTATGATTGAATTCGAAACTACTATATCATTCACAATGTTATCCTTTCTTTTCCTCTCACTCATTCTCATTATTCTATATTAGTAGTAGGCCTACTACTAAATCAGTTTTCTTCTCTTCGTACGATAAGTTTTTTCTTACTTCATACCATTTCCCACCTATTTCCTACCTATTTCTACCAATCCCATTTGTCAGAGTTTTTACCTCTCCAATTAACAAATTTCGCATTATTCTTATTATTTTTTTATGTTTCGATATTGTGTATTTTTATTGATAAGGGTAACTGACTATAATAATTATGGTTTATTCTGAAGTGATGAGCAATTTTTCATGACTCATTTTACAGTTTCATAGTTCATTGGTTCATTGAAAGATCTGGTTGTGAATAGTTCTAATATTCATTTATGTATTTTCAAGTTCATATCAGGCAACCAAAATTTCTATCCTCTGTCTACATTTTTTAAAATCATTTAAGAGTATATTGTGAAGCATTTTGAAATATTTCATTGATAGGTTTATATTTCAATATCAAAGTTTTAATATTGTCAGAGACCAAACTCCGACAAGCGATTGTGCAATGGGCAACCGGCTGATGTCCAAATAGAAACTCACAAGAAAGGTATCAAACAAAATCAATCAAAGTCTCTCTCCTCTTCAATTCCTCTCACTCCTATACCCTTCTCACTCTATGTCTGTCCAGTAGCCGTAGGCTGCAATGCACATCTCAATCGAAGACTCGTAGAAAGCCCAGACTTGCATGGCATTCTCGATTACGCGATGTGGGCATTCAAGTCTCTCTCTCTCTCTCTCTCGATTCTCACTTCCATCCTGCTCTGACTCTCTCTCGCTTGATCCATGCATCTATTTCTCTTTGTGTCTCCTTAGAACATTCTCTCCCAAGAGAGGCGTCCTGAATTTCATATCAACCAAGAGACATCCAAAAAGAATACTGATCAGTGTTGATAGAAGAAAGGACTTCCTGGTTCTCCCAGTTCACTCTGCACTGACTGAGATATCTTTTCCTTCTCCTTGTTCAGATTTCTTCTTTCTCTTGGCAACTACTTCGTGGTCACTGGAAGATCTACTGCAATTTCTTTCTTTGAACTCTATAGGTTTGGTTTCTTTAGTAGCTTTCCTTATACTACGAGCTCCAATAGTTATTGTGAAATAGAACTACATACTCGAGAATGGTCTATAATTGTTGCTAATTTGGAGTTGATAATTCTTGGTTTCACGTTATTTGAAAAGGACTCTCAGATTCTTTGTTAGAGTTTTCAGCTGTGAAAGTTATTCTCTACAGATAATAGATCTAGAAAAAAATCAATTGTGAAAATTATTACGCATATTGTACTCCAATGATTCATTTATCATCATATGATATCATTTTTTCATCTTTCCATTTCAAGTTCTTGTTTCACTTTCCAATTCATTCTCAATATTACTCCAATTTTATTATGTTATGTAGCTGTGTATGCTACACTAGCCTATCTTATGTAATATGAGATATGCAATAGCAGATTTTTTAAATAGTAGATTGGTATTGGATCAAGGGTGGGGATTGAATAATTTCTCAAATTTGTTATTGGAAAAAGAGAAAATATATCTACCGTATGTTCAACAACCCAATATTTCCAAATCCATTTCCAATTTGTTATTGAAAAAGAGAAAATATATTTACCGTATGTTCAACAACCCAATATTTCCCAATCCATTTCCATTGGAATTCACATAAAAAATAATATTTTTTCGCAGTGTAATGCAGGATCTCAAAAGTATAATACTATATCACCAAGTACAGTACTCTGTAGTAGTAAGTAGTAAATAGCCACCCCGTCTTTCGGAGGAGACGATAAGCCGTCAGTCCTGACTACCTGAAAAGTAGTCTTCATCTCTCATCATCTTCCCTCTCACTCATTACCCACGCACAAGCCTAAGATCTTATGAGGGCATCACACTCAGTATTATTATTATTGTGTGAGAATAATGGAAAATAAGATAGGATGATGATACTCAGAAACCCGGTCGAGAGACTATCATTATAAATGCTAAGCAAATTTTGGCATTATTCACCATTAACAAAAATCTATGAATGTTTAATAAATAAAAAATATAAATTGGATCTATGAATGTTTAATAAATAAAAAATATAAATTGGATAAGAAAATAGTAGATAAAAAATCAAAATAGAAGAAGGTACAATAATTTCCAGTTTTCCTGACTACAGATTTCTTAGTTCATAGATTTCCAGATTGCTGATGGGACTAATGATTGAAATTGGTAATTGAATGAATGAATGGGTAAGCTGTTCACCATGTAAACTGATGATACAACAAAAGCTATAAATATTTTCCATGCGTTCATTACTATGAGTTCCAGGGCATAGAACATAGTAATTCATGATATGAATGATGTATATCAATGATGTACCAGATAGATAAAATATGTAAGCCTAGGTATGTGGCTTCTGAACTATCGATGAGTTTCCCAACCATATCGTCATGGTAGCATGGAGTTCCTTAGGTAGGTGAGTGGGTAGGTAGGTGATAAACATTAAGTTATCATATACATCACCGTTTCAATATAGAATAACTTCCATATCTAGCTATTTATATGTTTTTCCTGAGTAACTAAATTTGAAAACATGATCTGGAGACAGATGTGTCAGGATGTTCTCAGAGTGTCAGGATGAAAGAGTAGAGGAATAAGGAGACAAGGAGACAAGACCGGAGAAGGAAGGAAGATACGCACATGAATGATGCCCAGCTGAATTAATGCTGTCATTAGTAGACCTATTCTAAAGTGAGAAGATGAATGAAATAGGATTAATCTATAAAATTTATGATTGCATAGAATGTATGAAATAAATATTGTATAGGCTAAGAATAACGATATGAGAAGTAGGATTGGTAACAAAATAAGAAGGGACAAAAAACGTCGAATCAAACGTTGAAAATGAGTTTTCAAATGCAAGCAATAAAAGAAGAAAGATGGCAGAACGAATGAGAAGACGAAGGAGAATGAAGCAGACAATTGAGCGTCCATATAAGCTCAATGCGAAAATGAAATCAATTTGTATTCGTGTCACCAATCACTGTAGCCGTCACGTGATAACTGCCAGTATCTGATCTGATGTCGTTTCGGAGGTAACGGTCAATGTACTTACCGAGAGATTTCTATTCTCCGGCCCTCGGTGTGGGTGATGGCGGGGGGCACACTGTTTATGAAGAGGAAAGTCTGAGAGGAGGGGGGGGAGTCCACAGAGTGATGAAATAGCGCTTGACCCGAGATGTCGTTTTGAATGTGAATTTGACTCAGTGTCCTCCTTCACTCCAGCGGACGGCACTTGTAATGTCATAGTGGACACAATGCAACATTAAATGAATACTTTGACGGCTTGCAGAAGCGGCTCTATATGGAGGACACTGCCTCTATACTAGATAGGTACCGATTAGTGTTTCAGTGCAAGAATTTATTGTGAATGGCTGGGCAGAATCGACTCAGAATATGCTCTATACAGCTATACTATACTCTAGTTTTTATAAATTCAAAATTGGTGTTACACTTATTAGATAGGGAATAGTTTATAAATATATTGGACTCAAAATTGGACAAAAATCATGAAGTGTAAACATAACCTATTTTTGGACAATTTCTATCTACATTTAGCGAAGTACCAGTTTTGGGCTTCGAGCCTGTTGTTCCTTTTCCAATAATTCATTGTTGAGAATGATATTGCATGTATCAATGTATGAAATAAATAAATAAATACAATGTATTCCAACTCAGAAGTTATTAAAATTAGAGCATAGCTTTTAAGTGCTGGCTTCCAAGCTCGAGATTTAGCCAAGTTCAAGACTTCAACCGTCTTTAAACTCGGGAATCAGAAAATTGGCTTTCCGAGTTATGTCATAGACGTAGTCTAGGACTCTACCAGACCCTGGAGTTTAGGAGTTTATAATATTCGCTTTCCGAGTATAGGACTTATAAGTCCTGGACAAGTGGACATAAAATAGATACTCGCCTCTTTCCGAGTCAAGGATATATAAAAACGTTCGGAACTTAAATCAGAGCGATTCTAAATACACACCGAGGGTAGGATTTAAAATCAAGTTCTAGACTTAACAGGACAAAAACGATAATAGTTTTACAAATCACTGAAGGATGCATTTTATCTTAGAGTGGAAACAAATCCAATGAGACCAAAATTATTGAAAACAAACTAAAATCATTCTCTAGTCTTAGTGGAACGCGGATACAACTTTATTCATACTGATGATATCAGTTTAATTAATGTCATTATTTTGATAGAGCACACAGACTCCCTTCACTCGCTTTCATTGATGGAACAACTGTATAATAGGGTGGGCCAACCGACCAACCCCCAAAACTTATCATTGTAGTAATCGAGATTGTTTGGACGGAGACAATATGCTGTAGTGTTTGACCCCATTATAGTGATGACCCCATAGTAGTATAGTGATGAAAAAGGTCACAAACCCTTGAACTTGTTGGTTTTATTGAAAAACAGCCGATTAACCCCTGACTAAGTTTGATCTATTTTGATGTGGTGTATAACACACACACGCCTATATAAATCTCTATAAGCAATATTTCTAGGCTCACTTGGAGTAGTTGCATCCAATTGTTCAACCGATTAGTGAATACTATTGAGGTTCTACACAAGAATACGATTGGAATATAATGTATTTATTCATTTACCATGTATACTATTGAGGTTCTACACATGAATACGATTGGAATATAGTGTATTTATTTATTTAACATTGATTCGGGCAGGGCCAACCCTTGCGCAGGACAAAGCGTTGTGACCGGCGGGACCACATACGTAATGAGGATATTCGCAGAGACCTAAATATAATTATATAGAATGAATGAGAGAATAGTGTTTTATCGCAATCAGTGGAGAACACATAAGAAGAATGCCAGCAGAAAGAGTGCCATTAAAAATCCATAATTATCATCCAAAACGAAAAAAGATGTGGGTAGGCATTTGAAAAGATGACAGTAACATTATATTCAGCATTATTTTATATTTTTACTATACTTGGAAGTCTTATTGAAGCCAAATTGATAAAACTGATAGGATATTACTAGCTTTTGTGAGTCGGAACAGGCATTATAGCCTAAAGCTTAGAAGAAGAAAAAGACCATTGAATTGATATTTTGTCAAGTACAAAATATTTCAGATGGAAATAAATTGGAAGTTGCATTTGTTCAAATACTAATTAATGAATAATTATTATTAAACGAAAATCCCAATTAAATGATTTACAACATTTTAATTGGGATTTTCGTTTAGTAATAATTATTCGAAATATTTCACTTGAAATGACTAGGAGGGAAAAAGAAAGCCTTGAGATACTTATCTCCCGAATATGGATGGAGTGTCCGAAACATGTCTACCACAATGTGAGTAAAATATTTTGTTTTCTTGGATTCTGTAATAAATCATTCATTAATAATTGTTGTAAATTAGGTTTTCAAAAACTCAACATGTCAACACTAAGCAGAGAAAATAGAAATTGAGAGTTTGTAGAAATTGAATTCTAGTTTAGAATATTCATTATTGTACGAATTCCACCTGAGTCTGATGTACGTGCAGGTTGATTTTCTAGTCCTGTTACCCAGTTTTTAGTAAATTAATAAAACAGAAATTCAGTTGAAATAAAAATGTATAGTTGTTATATGCAAAAGAAATAAAAATATTATAGTATTCTACTACACATTTCTTATTTACTAAAGATTAATTCATTGATGAATATGCTCAAAAGTCCACCCATTGAAGTTATAGCCTACACGCGAGTCAAGACGTGTTTTTCACCATAATATTCATGATGTATGGTAAAAGACATTTTGTTCATAAGACGACTGGAATCCACACAGAATGTTACACAGCTCAAGGATAATCAACTCACACTGCCGTGTGTATACCGATTGAGTAGGTAGACTGCCAATTTCGTGTGAAAACATTTTACTTTATTAGAAATAAATTACCACACATTTAAAATAGGTTAAAAGGACTAAAAAATCACTCTGTACTATTTTCATTGATAACACTGTTCTTCAATAGATTCTTAACCACCGTAAATGGATTTTGAAGCTCACAGCTGCCTAAATTTCACAGCTGTCATGGATTTTGAGGCTCACTGGAGCTGGCCTACAACCCTTGCAGCAGAAGAACCTATAGATAGAACGGCAATTATTTTAACCTGTGCGATAAGATACACAATTACTTTCCTTGACTACTATTATTTCTTAACTATTATTAAAAAAATTGTGTATATCACCACTCAAGAGCTGTATTACCTTCGGGAACACAATGAAAAATAGAATAGATTTTCTTTGAAGCCTCTCACTTATTAAAAAAGAAAATTGAATCTGCACATGAGCAGAATTGAGAAGACGAAATAACCACTTTTAAATAGAACATCTATAGTACGGATATTACTTTTGACAGTTAGGTCTTAACAGTAGGCTAATAAGCCTTTCTATTACACGAAAAATTTACCTAATCTTATGCCTAAAAGCATACTCATTCAGTCACTTTGCACCCTGTGGTGGAACAGGTCAACTGTAAAGGGTGATGTGGAGGCCAACAAATAGTATTATTATTATTATTATTATTATTAGGTTATAACTCATCATATTTGAAAACCTTCTCAATACTAAAAATATTAATTATACTATTAAATATTAATAACCCTATAACTACCAATATTTTCCTAAACTTAATATAGGTACCAGCAGTTTATTTAAGATTCATTAAAATGTTCACTTGCTGTTTAGTACTACAAATGTAATATTTTACCTTAACTCTATTTAGGTACTAGTTTATTTATAATCATTAAACTGTTTAGTACTATAAAAGCTTTTCTTTAGAATTTACAATAATTTTTAGGATAGATTTTCCTTCTAACAGGACTGAGTAAACACTACAGTAGTTTAGGTTACGTGTAAATGGAGCATCTCAATCATAAAACAAACGGGAGCTGAAATCGTGCTCTTAGATGGCATTGAAATTTAGTGCATATACAGACATGGTTAGTTGGTTACTGCTTCTAGATGTGTCTTCGTGTCGAAGTATATACGTCGAACTGCTGGCAAATTGGCAACGGAGCCACATGCCCCCCACCCCCATCCGTCACCAAGGATGAGCAACGGGTAACCTTAATTGTTATCCTATCCCCAAGGACCCATATCCACATCACCTGCAATCATTTATGGCAAGCACTTCTGTCGACGAGGAGATATCGTTGTACTATCATCAAGCAAGTTAGAAAGAGAGAGTGTGTGTGGGTGAGAATGAGAGAGTCGTTAAGTCCTCCTTGAGCATCAACTGTCGTTTGTCACTGACATCATCACTCTGTCTCCTTCTATCTTAATCAGTCTTGTCCGAGTTTTCCTTCATTTTGTTCCTTCGCTCACTTATTATTATCATCTATTGAACGCCATTTTTGATTGCAGGTTTTGGTTGGAGATTCGTAGTCCGAGACACGGACTGTGCAACTCGGTAAGGATTATGATGATAGTTGACGAGATTTGAGAGGATGTCGTGATTTCAGAACGACGCAAGTTTGAATGCGATACAGGAAGGAATCGAGGCGATTGAAGAAGAATGAAAACTGGAGGTTGGGTTGTTTTATTATAAATAAAATTAATTTACAAATTTTGAAACTGAGGATTTATTTCATAAAATTATTGTCTTTTTTCTATGTGTATGAACTGTATGCACCATCAGAGTTCAAACGGATATTAGTCAGCTGTTGGCTTAAGCTCGGCTATTAAATGCGACCATATTTTCGTGTGATTCTATAATATTAGATTATTTCTAAAAATTATATTATATTCAATTATTTTAGACTAGCAGGTAACCCGTGCTCTGCAAGAGTCTTTTTAAAATTTGCCAAACTGATAACTTGACGTAATGAAATCTTGAAGAATTGAAAATAGGCCTATAACAATCCTTGGTTAATTAAGAGTTTACATTCAAAATTTCAAGTTAATCAGTCCATTAGTTCAGACGTGATGATGCGTTAAACATAATTTTCCTATTCCGTATTTCCTATCCCGCCAGTACTTTCTTTTATTATAGTATAGATGATAGATGGATGATTTATCAGTGTCTTTGAATAAGAATAACTTTTGAACGGTTTTCACCACCCAATTTCTCTTGAAATTCTGTACCGAAATCAGGTATCATATCACACCCTTCCAATTAAAAAAAAAGAATTAGGATTCAAAATGGCGGTTCAAGATAGCGGACCAAAATTTTGAAACGACAAAAAATCATTTATTTCTATTCGAATAGGATCCTTAATCATAACTATATTCTAATTTCCCTTTTAAAAGAAATGTTCAGCTGTTTCCATACAACAACTGGAAGCATGACAAATTGAAAACTTGACATAAAAACTTGACAATGAAATCTTGAAGAATTGAAAAAGGCCTATAACCATCCTCGGTTGATAAGAATTCTCATGCAAAATTTCAAGTGAATCAGTCCAATAGTTCAGATGTGATGATGCGTCAAACATAATTTTCTTAACCCCTACGTGTATAAGCCAGTTCTTTCCTTTACAGTAGACCCTATAGATTATTGTTAAACGTAGATGGCCCTAAGGTGAATAATCTCTAGGCACATGCTTACATCTTGCATGCTTGGATGATTACCAATTTATAACTATTAATTTCTAATTTAAATTCTACTATCACAAAATTACACGATTTCAAATATGTTCTTGTATTTACCCTGTGAAATCTCATCTGATGTGATAAAATTATAAAGTGCAACTCCAAATGTTTATTGTGTGCGTATGGTTAGTTTATAAGAAATGTGTATCACACATGGACCACAAGAACTAATTTTTGAATACCGTACTGAGGGTCTCTCGAAATTCATGGTAGGTGTACAATGTGAGCGAATCAATCGTTTAACTACATATTTGTTGAGATTGAGAGTCCCAAAATCTCTCGCCAGCAAGAGATTAGGTATCAGCTAATTTAAATTTTAATAAGATCATAAGCAAATAATATTGATTATGCCAGATTCATTTGTCAATATTATCAAGATCAACACTGGAACTTTAAGATCAGCGCAAGCAGCTTAAACTTGAACAAAAACGTTTCACCTTCTCTGACCAGACTCATCTCAAAAAGTTAACAGTTGCAGAGGTCTGCAGTCTGCATCTCTTAAGATATGGCCACAGTTCCCTTCGAGTTTTTGCTCACGGATGAAACCGCAATCCTGTACAAGAATCTTCTTTAGCTCCGAATGAAACGGCTAACTAGCTGAAAGATCGATATGGTCCAATGAATATGCAACTGTAAATCCATATTTAAAAGCTACGATGACCGGAAAAGACGTTTCATTCCACTTTTTTAAGCAAGCCTTGTTTTTTTAATTGTAACCATTTCTGTATGTGGCTTTCTGTATTGCTATTGCTTAGTGGAAATCTTTGGTCAGGCAGTGGAGCAATGATTTGTGGAGAAGATAAAAACATTCCTTCTGGTGAAGAGATCAGCGAAACAATATGAAGGCAAAAACAAGAAGTGACCAATTCAAGCGGAATAAATTGTAGTTATCCATAGATTTGACATCTCAAGACGGTCAATATTAGTGATTGCAGGCATCAGTGAACACAGTTAATAGATGGTGATGGAAGAATAGCTCGGGAAAACGAAAAACTTTGAAGATCAGGATCAGACATATTATTATGAAGTAAAGGCAAACGCACACAGTAACAGACGGACGTATGCATACAGACGGAGGAAAAATCCCTCCCCAGGTGTCTGGAGGTTGCAAAGTACACAGACGTCAGTCTGTTGCTGTGTGCGTTGACCGTTACTCACGTTTCAATTATGTGTTTCAAAAATTGTGTAAAAAACATTCCCTCGTTTAGACCAATAATTGACAAAGGAATTTCGAGGAAATGTTAAGAACACAATTTTTTACTTTTCAGCTTTGTTGGGACAAGTTAGGAGGTATGAGGTAGGGATGAGGACTTTTGATATGTTCTTCTAAGTATTCCCAACAAAGCTGAAAAGTCAAAAACTGTATTCAAAACATTCCCTCATTTAGAACAATAATTGACAAAGGAATTTCGAGGAAATGTTTTGAACACAATTTTTGACTTTTCAGCTTTGTTGGGAATACTTAGGAGAACATATCAAAAGTCCCCATCCCAACCTCATTCCTCCTTACTTGTCCTAACAAAGCTGCAAAGTCAAAAATCGTGTTCAAAATATTCCCTCCAAATTCCTTTGTCAATTATTGTTGCAAAACTGGAGATTTCACACTAAAGCTGCTGCAACAGTCGTAGGGAAATGCGTAAAAGTGTGAAATTATCCATCAAGTTGAAGAGATTTCAATGATATATAAGCTCATAATCAGCATGAATTTTTTACATCGGTTTTTGAAAATTTATAAGAGCAAAAATAGCAAAACATTTGGCAAAAGTATTTTTTTTTAATGTCACAACTTCAAGAGCGGATACCTCAAAAACTATAGAAAAAACTGTGAAATAAATTATGTAAGCTTCAATTTTGTACAGAACAGTTATGTCCGTAAGATACATGAAACCGAATGCGAGAAACCAAAAAATGGCACCTTTGAACCACCCCCACCCACTTAGCACAGGGGGTAGGGGTGGGGACTTTTGATATGTTTTCCTCCTCACTACCCTAAACAGAACTGCGGGGTAAAAAATTGTCTTCCAAACATTTCCTTCTATACCATTTTTTGAGCATTCATTACCTTGACTATATTACACAGACATAATAACATATGATTAGATAGGCTTTATAAATATAAATATTGGAATGAAACACCGGTATAATAAACAACTTCAAACTTTATTGATACAAGATCTGGTTTCACAAAGACTTAAACATACATTATCACAAACTTTGAAATGAACAAGAAATTTAACAAGAAAATATAAATTATTTTTCATAATACCAACAGAAACTGAATAATAGCAACGTCATTTACCAACTCTTCCTATTTTCTACCTAGCTAACCAATTCACCACAACATGTAACAACATAGCCCTTTCTTCAATAACAGTGTTATTGAATATAATTCCAAAAATTCTAATGATTCATTTCTGAGAAATGCTATTACTGTAATATTATAACAAAAGCATGGAATGAACATTTTCAAATTACTGACATTTGTGATAATCGTGAACCAGATTCAAACATTGGAAGGAATACTGAGATCGTATTATCAAATTTTCATAATACTGGAAAGCAATTACAATTTCTCTTAATCGAGATCAAAGCAGAATAGATATCTTGACAGAGAACGAACGATTCAATACAAGAAATAGCTTCTGTCAAGCTTCAAAACACATTCAGAAATTGTTGTCAATATTTACAATAGTTTATTCAGGATATGTAGGAAAAGTAATGAGCAAAATGGAAAATTTGAAAGGTCAATTAATTCTATAATTACTTTTCAATTACAAGTGTAACATTCTAGAAATCTAAACTTTAGTTAAAAAGGTCGCACACTCTAAAATCAATGAACTGTATCAGTTTACTCAGAAATAAATTGAAGATGATAACCTGAATGCAGAATTATTATTCTTGATGATTACACTAATTGATCAATTTATATTGTAGAAGATTAATCCCTTGGAATACTATACTACTTGAAATGGGTTAACATCGATATTAAAAAATAGAAACTTTGATAACAATGAAATCAGTGCCATTACTTTTCCTTCATACCTGCATATGTTTGATTGAGTTCACCAGAGAACGATTCAATGCAAGAAATAATAGCTTCAAACACATTGAGAATTGTTATCATTATTTACAATAATTTATTATTATCATCCATGAAATAGAAAAAAGTTGTGATGGAAGCAAAATTTTTGTTGATCTGTTAACAAGTAGTTTGATAAATGAATGAAAGAAATATTAAGAATTTAAATAAATTTAATAGAAACTGAAAAGAAAAATAGTATACTAAATTGAATGTACATCTGCATCGAACTTTCAGAGAGTAACAGCTCATTTTGTGCAAGTAATAAGTGAATAAGTTTTAAGATTTAAGCCGTTTCAATGTTTTTTCAATATTCAATAATTTAACTTAATTCACGAGTTTAATTCATGATTGATTTCATGAATGTGGGGGGTTGGTGATTCGGATTGGGCTAGCTATCCATATTTTTCTTCTCATTTGAGACTTGCTTAAGCGATTAACAAGTTTGATTTCTCTACAACAGTAATAATAATGTAATTGTTTTTCTTCGTTTTGATTTTTATCAAGATATTTCTGATCTGTTTGGAGTATTTTCTACTTAGGTAATATTTTTATAAAGGAGGAAATAACATTAGTTTATTCATATTTGTAGTGTAACAAATTTTTTGATAAAAAATATCAAGATATTTCTGATCTGTTTGGAGTATTTTCTACTTAGGTAATATTTTTATAAAGGAGGAAATAACATTAGTTTATTCATATTTGTAGTGTAACAAATTTTTTGATAAAAAATATCAAGATATTTCTGATCTGTTTGGAGTATTTTCTACTTAGGTAATATTTTTATAAAGGAGGAAATAACATTAGTTTATTCATATTTGTAGTCAATCTTTATTTTTGTTCTTTTTCACATAATAAGATGTTTTAAAAACTTTGGTTTCCATATAATTTCGAGTGAAACTTGGGTGCTTGATGGCGCCCAAAAAGTTGATTTTTGAAATTACTTTTCCCTGATAATACAAACGCTTATTGAAAATGTATTGTATTCTTTATGAAAAATGGCAATAAATCATTTCAATTTCAAAAAATATGCATGACAATTTCATAATTATCAATTTGAATGGAAAGCTTAAAAGAGAAATAGATCCATGAATCGCTTCTAATAATCCTGGCACAAGGAACTTAAAGGATTTAAAAATATATTTTTTAATGTGTTATTCTATTATATAGTTTATCTTAAGTGGCTCAGTGATTCCATTATTCCTACAAAATTATTATACAGCATTCAATATTCAGTTAGTGTAATGTTTTCGTCTAAAACGCAACTCTTTTTCTTTTATTACTATTATATTACATGTGATCCTGATTAGCTGTTGTCGTTTCGTCTTTTGCCTATGTAGGGATATATCTTTTTTAATGTCAATCTATACTTCACTAATTTTATTTTGAATAATTTCCATTTAATTGAATTGAACTAAACAAATTAGCACCGTTTACACTAGAGTATCAGCAGTTTCTCTTAAATGAGCTTAGATTCAAATGCAGATGATATTCAGAAAAAAAAATAATTGAAAAGAAATCAGTAATGAAAACTATTTTATTCAAGAACTTGAATTATTCGAACTCTGTTACAACAAATGAAAAAACGAAAAACTAATGATGTGAACAAATAGAAAATCTGAAATAACAAAATATTGTAAGCACATAATGCTTACAATAAATTAGTGATCAATTAATTTGTTCCATTGAAACTCAAAAACTTGCTAATACATACTTCAATTAACTGAACATAACTGAAAAATGACGAATGAATCTCAGTCCATCAAAGTGTGGCATGGAAATGCCTCTAATATATTTATAATTATCACTACTTGATAGATAAAAAAGTTATTTTTACGATCTTCTTATGAGAATAAAGTAGTAAGAAAATTTCTTTAGTCTTTAAGCACTTTCTACAATGAAGAAGTCAAAAGTAATGAAAAACATTAAAGTTAAAGAGAACCATGTTCAACCTTCTTTTCTATCTAAGGTTGGACTCTAACCAGCTGATTCGTTAATATTAACTAATTCAGTTTATAAATGATCAATCTTGAAAGAGAATTGCACGAATGAAACTGACAATAATTCAAAACTATTTAGTAATTGGAAGTACAAGGGAGTTAACTAACCATATTAGTCGTACATTTTTTTTGAAATAGCATTAATTAAACATTTAACAGTTCTGAAATAACATATTTCCATTTTTTTCTAAATTAAATTCTAAAATTACTTTTCATCCTTTGACCCTCATCTGTAATTTAATATCATCTTCTATGTAATCATTTCAATATTTATTCACTGATACAATCAGAAATCAATAATTAATTAATTTTAGTTAATATAGTACGCAGACTAAGTATTTTCACAAATACAAAAATAATGAACATCTCAGATGAATTTTGTTTACATCAACCTTGTAGTAATTTCAATTATTTAATACACAAATAGAACGGATATAATAATGTCAATAACGTAGAAAGCACACCAATAAAGAAACGAACGAACTGTTTAATTTGTTCTTAGTTATCAAGTTAATCGTAATTACTTCGATCATCCAAATCGAAACACATCTTTATCTTTTAACACATATATCATAACAAATATAATTTCTGGGTAACTTTTATAATCTAATTACAACAATAAGTATGGAACATAATATCTTCTTTCACAATATCAAAGAATACATCTACATTACTTGACTGGAGAATCTACAATTATTCTTTGAATAGAATTATTCTTCTTATTCAAAATCAAATTCTGCAGTTCATCTGAAACAACAGAAACTTGTAGTAAGCTTGTAAAACTGCACCTTGTTGACTAGACCGAAGATAATTTTCAAAATACTTTGAAATAACTTCTGGCTGCGAATGTGTTATAAGTTTTACTGGCATATTTTTTAACAGCCTTTAACTCTATAAATTGTCGACCTCCAATCAGAAAAGCAACTCTACAGTACTTAGTAAAGAAGATCACACAATCTTGAGACATCAAAGAAATACTACGCTCGAACTCTGGGTTTATCAAGCGACATATATAATGCTAACATACATCGATAAAATATTCTTCATTCAAACATTTTTGGCTTTAAAATATATACCTCAAGGGATCAATAAAAATAGCTCAATAAGCATGAACCAGCTTTATACTATAATTGTATATCTGTTATTGAAAATACAATTATGTTAGCATAATAGCTTATGCTCTGAAACATGAGTATAAACATTAATACAGTACTTATATCATTGAAACACCAAGAAATGACAAGAACATATGGTTCTGCGTATTGGAATATGATTTAAAATTTTAAACATTTTTGTGCATCATAATCATGAAAGGGATTTAAATGTAACGCATTCGAGAACACATTTTTCAAAGATTTTATCACAATCTTCTCAAGGTGCATAAAACACGCAATCTGCGCATGAGCAGTTAATTTCGATGTTATTTCTGCATTCTTTAATGCGTCAGGAAGCAGTTAAGATACGTAGTCTTATTCAAAGTTGGGGTTTTCATAGTTACTTAAAGCTAATATACAAACAGTTGAGCCACCACTTCAGATTTGAAAAATTAAGGAGAATATATTTTAGGATCATTAGATGTGAGAGATAAGTATTCGAGCCTTGAATAGTTGAAATCCTACAAGTACTTCGGAATATGGATTACATTTCCATACTAGTTGATCCCGTTTTCCTTTCATCGATAATCCAATAAGTACCAGATGCCGATTTACTATCAACAAATGGACAATTTGACATTGAAGATGTGGTAGGAGAATTGTGGCTTGGTTCTCCGCAGCCCAGCTCCATAGTTCGTCAACAGCCGGAGGGTGAAGAATCACGGTCATCACCTTCGGGTGACGCCATGGTTGGCATACTGCAATGGATCGGAGAGGTAACTTCAGTCCTATCTGTTTCAACCTGATCAACAAATGAAAACTCATTTAATCCAATGTTTTCTTGCTCACAAATCAACATTTATGTAATATTTCTAATTCATCTGCCACAGAATATAATATAAAATATTGTTTCGCTTAATAGTATTGTATGGTATTTCAATTAGTGTGGTTCATTTGCTTACTTTGCTACCAGAGAATACTAAATATTAATATAATATTTCAAGTAATTATAATAACAGCAGCTTGAACATGATTATTAAATCATTTTAATAATATGATAACAATGTAAACACTCATCATTTTATCCTTGAAATAATATATTAATATTTAGTATTCTCTGGTAGCAAAGTAAGCAAATAAACCACACTTGTTGGAATACCATACAATACTATTAAACGAAAAAAAATTAATTCTACTATTAAACAAGTTTGATAAGTAACTCAAACGTGGGTTCAAACAATGTTCATAAATACAACCTTTCAGTTACAAATAACTATTCCGGCATTTTTGTTTCTACCGGATATGAGATAAACTACTAAATGAATGCAATGATCAAATTTTGACTCCTCTTGTAGTGATCTTCGCATACATGAATAGTGTAGTGTTGCCGAATTATGCTGCATCGAAATCTATATACTTGTACAGAGTGGCGCAGGGAAATGGGAAATTTTGAATGTTATACAGTTCGCAGCACTGTAGAGTCGAAAGATGATCGAAATTTTGCACAATTCATGTAAACAGATTGCCATTCAGTAATCAAGGCTCATTGGACTGGTTTGTAACGTTTAATAGCGGTGAGAGCATTTCATAAAAAAAATCTGGTATGGTACACTCACATAACTTCCTTGCTCATTTAACTGTAAGCCTCATTCTTAAACGAGAATAATTTAGGGGAATAACATAATGACGACATAATGGCGGCAACATATTTGAAACTACGATCAGACTACTGTTTATGTGTATATATAATTGTTTTCAGAGTACTTTTTCCTTTGAACATTCACCGAATCAGTCTCCTCACATTTGCTCACCACATAACAAGTAGTCCTCTCGGAAGGATGATTATTGCGACCGCAAAATGTTCAAAACTCTTGCTTAGAATAATAATTATTTTGATAAAACAATTCCATCATTTGCAATAACTGTTGAACGCTATAGCTTTTCAAGGTAATTGGGAAATACATAGTGAATAGGTGAGAACCAATTAGACACCTGTAATCTACCAGACGGCAGCAAACAACTGTCAAAGTTAGTAAGTTCGAAATGAGTACTCGATTACTAGGCAGCCAAGTCAAACTCAGCTGTTTCGTATCGAGAATTGTTCTCAAGACTTCATTTTTAAATAGAATAAACTGAAATATTAAAGTTAATTAAAAGTGATATAAGACAAAGAAATCAGATCCATAAGTCAAATAACACAAGAAGTCAGGGCCAATATACCAAATTATTGTTTGATAAACTGAAACTGAGAAATGAGTGAGGCGAGTATGAGTTGCACTTACATTGGCCATCTGTTGGTTTGAGTCGATTCTAATGTCGACCAATGACGTGGAAACGGGTTTTTTGGATGACCGCAACACCCTTTTTGGCTGCGATTCTGGAGCTGCGTCTGAGGGGGGTTCTGGCTTCGGTTCGCTTGACACCCATGTATCTTCGTCCGGACGATGAATATCGACTAAAGCTTGTTTCACTTCTTCTGGAACTGTATCTGTCAAATTCAAGCAAATTCATTTTTACACTCTCAGATAGAAAACTAATGAAGCTGAAAATTTACTTTATTGATGATATTGGTGGTTCTTTCCTTGGGGGAACATCCATTAGTATAGACTATTTCATTGATATATTCCTTGTTTCAACAGTATCCATTTATTGACCAATAAACGTAAATTTCCTGATAGCTATGATAAATTATTATTATTATTCAACATTTCCGTTCCCAAAATATTGAATCTACTAGCTAACGAAGAAAGTGCAATTACATTAAAAATTGAAGATTTTTTCACCCAAATGAACGTTTGAACTTAATGTGAGAAAGGTCCTGAAAGTCAATGTGAAATCTGTTGTAACGGATGCCCAAATAAGTTTTAAAATTGTGCTTGAATAATGATCATGATGAGAGATTTATGGATCTACAGTTTTCCCAGCTTTTCACATGATTTCCCAGCATATTAGACAGAAGAGAGCGAATTCATTTCAATAAAACTATTATTGTTTAACAAAATTAGTTTGAAAAACACACATGCAACACAAGCGTAACACATAAGACGAACTTGAAACAAATACAGGTAAAAAGTAAGCCAAAGTAAGAGAGCAAAGTAGGTAAGAGAATGAATAATAAGTAAAAAATAAATACATGAAAATAGGTAAAAGGTAAGAGAGTGGAAAAATAAATTATTATTTAAACTTCAAAATTTAGAGTTGTTATATACATATTGATTAACATTTGAAAAGATGGGTTGATTTTGAAATTAAAATTTTCTTCCGTCGAATAAAAACGTTTTGTAGATACTGTAATAAGCAACTAATAGTAATTTTCATGATTAATAGATTTACATTTGTCACTCTACATTATAATATGACGGACTGAAATGAAAGTAAAAATAAATACTGATTGATTGATATGATTTATCCAAATTATCATGAAATTGCACAGATGATAAGAGGACAGCAGAATGTCAGCCTCTTGGATTCTACGACTAAAAACTGACTCATTCATGAAACACAATGGAACAGCTGAACAATTTGCTTCAAGCATGCTGCACACAGGGATCGCAATAGGGGGCAAATAGCTGCTACGGAGGTGGAATTAAAAATGAGGCAACTCAAATGTACATGACATTTCTAATTCCGTATTCCCGCAACAGCTAGTGGTTTCGTTGACAATGTAATCCCTGTGTGGAGGCTGCTTTAAACGCAGATGGTGCGTAATATAGGAGCCCTATAGTTTAATGAAAGTATGGGAAAGCTTGGAAATGTTTTTCTAAAACAGCTGTAAACTAATACAAGTTATTACATAAGCTCGTACAATTCAAAATGCACAAAATTAATACAGAACACAAAAGATACAAACACACGACGAGGTATTTTTGAATGAAAAATGAAATGAAAGAAATAAATTAAAAATGAAATGGCTAGTTCCTTTCCTAGGTACGTTATTGCTAATGTAATAAGTATTCTTCTTTATTTTGTTGAAGGATAAATTATTTTGTATTTAATTACTGATAAAAGTTGTTGATGTTACCTAGTGAGTATCAAAGATTTGAAAACATCACTATAGTAGTTTGCATTGCCGATGGATTCTTACCTTGGGTCAACGTAAATTCGACCATCTGCAATGCCTCAGCGAGCTCGCTATCGGCACTCCAATTACCGCTGGAGGTCTTGTCCAAAACAAATTCGTTTTCAGTCATCTCATTACTGCAAAAAATGTATACCTATTTGGTTAATTCACTCCAATTGGGGAGCTTCTAGGAAATCTAAGATTACTAGGGCCAGTTTCTCGAAGGACACAAGTTACGTTATATTCATTGATATATTTCAAAAGACTTGAAATAAGCCCGTTTCTCGAAAGACAAAAGTTACATATTCACTGATAAATTTCAAAAGACTTGAAATAATTTGATAAATTTCAAACACTTTTACATTGGCAAGAAAATATCTTCAAAACACCAGTGATGTTTCTAAAATTCACTAATGTTAACCTTAACCTTACCCAGCCGATGGTAACCTGTGATGGTAACCTTTTATTTTTATTATATCAAGTTAATTCCTTCATTAACAGGTTACAGCCGCTCGTAGAATAAGCTAATGCTTTTTCATATGCTGACTTTTTAATGTGGAACTGAATTTTTGAGAGTGAATTGTAAAATAATAAATCATCTAGTGTAGCAGATGACTGAGGGTTGAGGAATTTTATGTCACTATAAAAACATATGATGTTCCTAAATTTAATAAGTTCGCTATTATGGTATAGTAGCTGCATCAAGAAATGACGTTTCAAAACAAAAACAAAATATGATGTTCCTTAATTTAATAAGTTAGCTATTATGCTATAGTAGTTGCCAAAAGAGATTTTAAGAGAGGCATTTAAAACAATGTCAGACAGGGCCAATAGCTTGTTTCACTAGTGAATTCAGTACCCTGTTCTGTTCAAATTCATTGGTGAATATAATATGTAACTTGTGACTTTCGAGAAACGGGCCCCAAGAGGGAATAGAATGACTTTTGGCCAGTCTAACACTTGACCACGAGCAACAGAATGGAGAGTTTAACTTTATTGAGGGCGAAGTTAGGATTCCAGGTCCTCTCTGCCACACAACCCTAATCAGAGAACTTTGGATTTCTTCTTTTATGTAGATACCAATATATGTTGGCCTAGATTCTAGTTTTTAATAATCAACAATATAAATAATTCTATGTATTTTACAATGTATGAATTGGAGAATCATTGAACGATATGAAGATGAATGAAAATTGGCGATGATGTAAAATATGGCTCGCTTGCACCTGTTAAATTTTAATCGTGATTAGATGCCACAACAACCAATCAGAGAAACCTTTTTCCAAAAAGCCTGCTCTGGTTCTCGTGTCATTTAATCATGATTAAATTTAAACAGGCTTTTGTGCAACCAGGCCATAGTGTTATATGTTAAATGGATATGTTTGAACAAATTAATGTTCATTCTTACTTATGAAATGATATATGAATAATGAATCACTTGTGGATGCATTTGTTAGATATTTATATAGTACCGCACATTGAATTTGAAGCTGGGAAAGAAGCCATTACAAAATTATACATTAAATCATATCTCAATGCTTTACAAACGAAAAAAACAACACAATAAAATCATGCGTTTTAGTAGAATGGTAGCAACAGAAAACCGGTCAGGTGCGTGAAAATAAAATAAGGGTAACTATAAATTATTTTAGGGCCGGTTTCCGAGCTCGGGATTTAGCTAAGTTCTAGACTTTAACTGGCTTTAAGCTCTGGAGTCAGAGAATTAGCTTTCCGAGTCAGAGCGAACGTAGTCGAGGACTTGGATATAATAGACTCTGGAGTTTAGAGATCACGTTAGACCCTGGAGTTTATAATTTTGCTTTCTGAGTGAAGGGCTTATAAGTCCAGGACTTGAATTAGATTCTCGCCTCTTTCCGAGTCGAAGATTTATCAAAAATCGTTAAGTCCAGAACTTGAAACAGCGTGATTTTAAACCCTCGACTGAAGTAGGGTTTAAATCTAAGTTCTAGACTTAACTGAGCAAACACAATTCAGTTATTGTTCTGGAGTAGATGAGAAGCCAATTAGATGTCATGGAATACCTAAATTATTTGGATTAGACCATCTGAATTCATAATTTATAGTTTGCAACTTTATTTTGGAATAAAATTGTATCAGAATTATGCGTAAGAAAACTAACCTTATTTTACGATTGTGACATAACCTAAAAATGTTCAAGAAAAATAATACAAGGATTGCCTTGAAATTTATATACACATCTGAATGTTATTAATCAATGTCATATTCAACATATTAATGATAATATAACAATAATAAATTATTATTCCATTTTTTCAAACAAATACGCTTTCAAACTCAATAGCCTAATGAAATTGTTATTCCAAAATCACTGGTTAGGATCAATGATCAATAATAGCATAACGTAAAATGAAATGTTTATTCATTCATCTTTCAAAAGGTTAGGTTTTGCTTTGAATAGGAATACAAAAAAATCGAAACGTATTTTCACAAAATAATTTGGAGAGCATGCTCATTTGAATTATCCCGCTGCAATCAGCTGTTTTCATTTTGCTATAATGCCAACAATACAACAGCAAAATATTGTGAATTTCCCACATGTTTACTGCGTTAAAGTCCTGGACTCAAATAAGTCGAGAACTCAATAGACCCCGGAGTTTAGAAGATAAAATCGTGACTCAGAAAGTCGATTTAGACCCGAGCGCTTATTTTAGTCCTGGACTCTGTGAGTCCAGAACTTATAGATCTCTAGCTCGGAAACCGGCCCTTAGAATTCAAATTTTAAATTCTACTCTATTCAACTTTTATTTAGAAATTCCGCATCTCTCGGAAATTACTGGAAAATTATTTTTGCGTTGACAAGTTTGTTTTGATTGCTGCTTCATGTGCAATACAAATCAAATAGATTTGATTGTACAAATTAGAAACATTTGATTGGCCTGGCATATCTACTAATAATATCAATACTTTAATAACATTGATACAAAAAGTATTTCGAACACATTATTCTACTGGTCGAAGAAAGTAAAATAACAATATCTAGAACAATCTTTCTGCATTAGAATTTTCCCAAAACTCATTTTGAAATTACTAGCCAACTCTATTACTTAGTCAAGCTATTTTCTAATTTTTGTGACTGAGGAGTATTAGTTGGAACTCAATCTAAAAGTCATTTCATTCCATGTAATGCTTGAAATGCTAAATTCCCCATCGGTCAAGATATAGAAAGATGTAGAAGAACTAAACAATACAAAGCAACATTCAATGGTTATGGCATTCTAAAATTATAAATAAGTTGGTTAGCTATTTATCAAGTTTCTGGAATTATGAATAAGTTGATATTGACTAAGTTAATACTCACTAGTCTCATAAGAAAGCATACATTTAATGTACCGCACCTGAATATCATGATTTCTTGCTTGTATTATTAGGAATTTTATAAAATATTCAAGAAATATTATATAACTATAGACATATGGTGAAAAAAGATGCATTGCAACTAAGTTAACAAGATCAACAAGCAAAAAGTAAATAAATTATTTGTTATTATTACAGTTTGCTTTTTATATTACAGCCTTCATAGCCTTGATTGAAGTGGAAAATAATTGAAAATAATAATTAGATCGAATTTAATTTTCAAGCGGAATTTGCCACTTATTACTGCAATTCTGATTTGATTACATTAGAAATGTGACGATCAAAATAAATAAATTATTAAAGAGTTCCAGTGAGAAGTTATACGTTCAAAATGAATTCAAACCCAACTACCTCACAACAAAAACCTAACTACCTCATATAATTTGCCTAATTTGATAAGAAGTTGTAAAATGTAAAACAAAGACAAAAGCAGGGAGGTAAACTTATGGACAAATACCTGGGAGTTGATGGGAGTGTCTTTGGTACAGCTACGATGACTGTTTGATTGTTTTGGGTGGTAAGAATTGCTTCTGGACCTCCTCCGTATAAACCGTGCAAAAACTGCCATTGGCCTTTCGATACTCTTCGGTAGTCTTTTTCTGAAACTGACAAAAAAATCACTTGTTGTGCGGTAGAAAGGTAATATTTTGGTCGACATCCATACAGAAAAAATATGGATAACTGGAGATTGAACTAGAATAATTGTCTATAAAATATTTTAGATTAATCTTGAGACTTGTTCTCCCATTTTTCCCCTTTTGAATTTGTTCAATCAATTGTTACTTCTTTTTTTTGAAGTGTCTAAGGGTTTTGGAAACGGGACGGGGCCGCACTACCTCCTTTGGGCATTATTTAATAGAGGTTCAAAAAGGTTTAGCCTTCAAATTTCGACTACCACACTCTATAGTTTTCTGATTCCGCTTTATGACCCTCATTAGTGTCCCTTCTCTTTGCTGGAAGGCACTAAGCTGGTAGCGAGCACTAACTTATCTCTTACTTTGCACCTCACATCTGTTACTTGTATCTTCTACGATTGGATCTAGATCTGTGATTGAGTACTTGAAATTATATTATTCCCAATGGTTCATTCGATGGCATTCGATACGTAGCACCACGTATGCTATTCATCAGCACAATCATAAGTACAATCGCGAACGTTTGACTAGAAATTGTTGGGTAGTTGGTGGAATAGTCAAAGAAAGTAAATAGTGTTTTATTGAAAATTGCTGAAAAAAGGGACTCAGATAATTTAGACTCTAAAGGGATTCAGACTCTACTTCTAATAAGTTTGGAGAATGTGAAACCTAAAACAACAGTCATCACTGATATGTGGAGAGGCTACATTATTCTCTAAATAGACATGTACAATTCCATAAAACTGTGATTCACTCTAGTGCTTTTAGGTAACCAGAATGGTAACCAATATATTCCTCAGAGTGGGAAACTTGTGATTCATTAACAATAGGCCATAAAAAAGTCAAAATTTAATAACGATAGGCCACCGTTGAAAGGCCACTAAAACTACTACCTGTTCATCTATTGTTTTCGGCGGCCCCGTCTCGTTTCCAAAACCTGTGTCTAAATTCTTAATAAAAAGAAGTGTTCTATCTTTAAATGCATACAAAGACACTTTTTCTTGTCTGCGATACAATTATTAACTTCTGTCGTTCAAGTTTTCTCTTACTGGCGTTTCATACTAAAACTATTTTTGATTTCTAACCACAGTATGATTCTATGAAAAACTAGAGTAGGCCTATCCATAATGAGATTCATGTTGTAAAATAAGCAACAGTATTAGTATAATATTGATTATTATTAACAAGAAACAACAAATTATATCATATCACATGTACTGGGATTACTTGTGTGGCGAATGATTGTCACACATGTGAATCATGTGATTAGCAAAACTTATATTAGTCTGTTATCAATATTTCAGTTGAATAATTGACATCATTTCATTAAGGTCTAATTTATTTTGTATTATAGGAAATAAGCAACAAAATTCCTATACTTGGATCACAACTATCTACTATAGAAGGGAAAAAGAAGAGAGCAGTGGCAACAATGCTCTCCTATTAAATAGTAAACAGTGAGAGATATTTAGTATATAGGCTTGCTATGGTTAGCGTAAATAAGTTTGTGTAATTCTTTGGGAAAGAAATTAACTTCAATTTTTGTTTTAATATCGTTGGCTGTTTTGTGAACACTCACCTCGTTTGGTCGAACGCCTCTGGCCATTGAAGAGCGGTGTATTGTCAATGGGTCCGGGACATTCTTCGGTTTTGCCTGTCACATAGGCGTTCCACTCGACAAACCATTTGAGGCAGATGACGTTGACATGCGTTCCTTGTCGGATTTGCGGTTCCTCCTCATCCAGCATTGAAAATTCGCGCACTTCCAGCTCGGTTCGCGATGTCGGCGGGCCATCAGCCAACAGGTTATTGTTGGAGCAGGTGTCGCATAGTCCTAGTTTATCCAGCGTGCAAATGGGGCCACCGCCGTATCTAAACAATAAATAAAACGGAATTATAATACATCTTGAAAGCTTCATATGTTATAGTTTTCAATTCAAGTTTATAGTTTTATAGTAATGTGCAAAATAACGACTTGACACTAAACAACATATCTGAATAAATATATAAGACGAAATGTTTGAATGAGTTTGAAAACTTTCTATTTTTTAGTGAAGGAGATGTAGAAAAAGACTTGACACTATAAATTCTGCTTCTCGATGTTTAAGCCCACAGATTGATAATTGTGTAACAAGCAAAACTCAAAAATATTTAAATAAATGAATATTTTGAAGCATTTTTGATCCATAAATGTGACATGCAATGTACGTTTATTAAAATTCCTTCTTCGACAATGAAGTTTAAAGGTATTGCATCTGTACTGGATACTACATTTCATTTTGAACAAAACAATTTCACGATAAATAAATCATCAACAGTTATTAAAAATAAGACCATACTGAAATGTAATAATATCAATCAAAACATCTCTTTATAGCCTACTACGTCACTGTTAAAAGATAGTTCAATAATATTGTAATCAGTAGAAGCCTTCTCAATGTTAGCCTCTACATAAGAGTGCAACAGAACTTCCTGTGTAGCTGAAGCACCCATTTCATATTGAGGAACCTTCCCTAATGGGGCAGATCCTGATGGGTTTGAGGGCGAGGCAACTTCTGGAGTTGCCTCGGGGTTTGGTTTTGGTTGGTTTGTATTTTGTTATCCATGTGGTTCCCACGAACAGCTAGGAAAGTACAGTCGATCCAGACAGAGCCCCGCATGCCCAGGCAAGGCTAAGTACTGCAGGAGAGCGCCTGGTATCCTGCAGGCACCGATAGACACCATATAAAAGTACCACCCATCAGCACGGTCCACATCACACCTTGGGTTGGCCTAAGAAGAAGTAAGAATATGGCCAAAGAAGGCCGACAGATAGAAGAAGAAAGAAAGAATGGCACACAGCTAAGTCAATGAAAAAAGTGCCATTCTAGAAATGAAAAGTCCCAAAGCATATTGGGAAAAAGAAGGATGGTTTTGGAAGAAGGGCTTTGGAAAGGTGGCCTCTTTTAGTCGCCTCCTATGACAAGCAGGGATGCTGTGGGTGTATTCTGGTTTTCTACAAATTCTTGAATCCGATGCTCGACTCAATGATCCCCCAACCCACAGGGGGCTATCAATAACATTACTGTACATGATTTTACTACACAATAATACAAGTTATGGCTTCTACCAATATAAATACTTTGTAGCTTTACAAAATCATTATTGTGAAATATACCAAAAAGGAATAAATAACCAAATTTAAATATTTAACTAACGTTTTATGAAGGAATGGTTATGAAAACATAAGAATAAGTAGTTCAACTAAAATATTACTCATATTTCGTGGAGGTTGTGATTTTGAAAAAAACATAAATAGTAGTTTATCAACTATAAAGTTTCAATATTTATAATTTTTTGAAGATATGATTGAGAAAAATATAATGAAGGGTATATAACTATACATTTTTAATATTTAACTAACTTTTCACAAAGGTATGATTATCTAAAAATATGAGTAACGAGTTTATAAAGTACAAAAAATTCAGTATTGTTCTTACTTTCCATACAGGTATTCCCACACCGTCTCCGGCACAGACGTGATCAGATGATGGAAATCGGTCTCTCTTGCTGGCAAGATTCTGCCATGAGGACACAGCAGATCAGAATTGTCGATGGGGCCAGGTTCGGCGAATGTATTGAACCGAGTGATCCACTGGTTGGAGATGGCATACGCAATTTCCACTGCCGGCTCCTGCTCATTTGCAGTCTGCGCCAGGCTAAATGCTCGGTTTCTTGCCTGGTTGACTCCCAATTGACGTTTCCTGGTAACACATAACATCGATTATAGTAGACTATTATATTTTACACATGTATTTTGACGATATTCAACTGTGTACTTCCCATGATAACATTATGCTCTGTTTAATAAATAAATATCTTATGTTAGGGTGAAATATCATAGGGTACAACCACACTGAGCGTGCGGAGCATGATACACAGGAAGCGTCTGAGCGTCAAGCGTCAAAGGCGTTGTCTAGTTTGCATGGACATTACTTTGTCAGAATAATTACTTAAAGTATTGAATATTATAGTGAGGTCCACGTTATAATGACAGTGAAGAAAGATAGGAGAAAAACGTTGCCAAGTCTCTCCATTTTGCCACTGAGTGTACACAGCTGTTACTCAATTCATCCCATTAAATTTGATCCAATAATAATCATTTCCTTGATAAAATAATCAATTTAATGTCAAATTAATCAAAAAATATATTTTTCCATAATTTGATTAAAAAATTTGCTTCTATAACTGATATCAGATTTTTATTTTTATACAAACCTGAAATGGCGGCTAATTTAAAAAGCTGTGATACACCAATCTGAATTTCAAAACAACAGAAATTGAGTTATTTGGTAGGTATTCTATTCAAATTTCTTTTAAAAATAATAGAAAAATAGAAATCCTATTTAAAATAAGTAATTTCAATGAAAATAATTCTGAAATAACCTTTCAATATTATTTATACCGGAACGAGTAGGTCTAACCTATACGTGTAGGCTAACTGAAGCATGGATGAAGTCTAGGATGGTTAGTTGGTTATCAACTTTTAAAATGTCATTTCAGTTATTTTAATTTGTTTTTCACATACGATAATGTCTAAAAATTGATTCATTGTTTCAAAAAAACATTTTAAATCAATTGTACGACTTGAGTACTAAAGTACGATTTTGATAGAATGAAGAAAAAAAATGGCGGCTGAGAATTGTCTGTCTACTTTTGTACAGTCACTGTCAAAAGTAAAAATAAAATATTCTGGCAAATGGACAACATTGCAAAGCTAGAGATAGATAGCGCTATCTGTTTTGTTGTATGATAGAAAAGGACAGCAACAGTATTGTCAATCGTGCACTGCCATTATAATGTGGACCTCACTATAGCTAAGCTTGCTAGGACAGAGTGGGTAAATCAAATTAACTCAAATCGTCGACTATTTGTTGAATATCACCATCTGTTTATTGTGTTAAGAATGCATGAGTCCGAATTTTTTGAGTACATGCGAATGTCAACTTCAACCTTTGATTATATTTTGACGAGAGTGAAGCCTGATTTGGAAAAAAACAAGTCACTAATTGGAGGAATCCAATATCTGCTGAAGAAAGACTTGTAATTAGAAATGAGAAAGAACTCAATATTCTTCGTTACAAATGGTAATTGAGTGGAATATTTCTAATTAATTTATTAATTCAAGCCATCTAAATTCAAAATTTATAGTTTTCATGTTTATTTTGGACTAAAATTTTATAAAAATTGTACACGTGAAATTCTAACCTTATCGACTTTGTCATCTATAAATATGGAAGAAAAATAGCACAAGGACTACCTTATTGTTTCATCTATCAATGTTATTACATAAGTGTCATTTCATTGTAAATAATTAAATAAATAGCACTAAGGTTTCATAGAAATATGAATGAAATGGATTAGAATAGCCTTACTTTGATTTCAAAGTGCAATAGATGAATGTTCTATTTTAAATAACAATAAAAACAATACACATTACAGGGGAATTTGGGCAAACTTTAAATTAATATACTAGTGTACTAGATGGTGGGAAAATGTAGTAGAACAAGTGCATTACAAACAAGAGTAGACTACTAGTATGTACATTAGTAGGGCACTCGCACGTTGACGCTTTGACGCTCCGCTTGTAGACGCTCCAAAAACAAACTAGCTTGTTCCTAAGTTTGACGCCACGCTCCGCTCCGCTCTGTGAGTAGACGCTTCCAGTGTGTTGCAGCTCATTACTTAACATGATATTGTTCACGACGCTCCTCAACGCCACGCCACGCGCCGCTTTCAGTGTGGTTGTACCCTTAGGGTGTGTCATTGAATGCGTATATATGCAAGTGGAACACAGTCCTTAAGACTGCGAAGGAGATATAAAACCCTACTTAATTTTGAGCAAACACTTTCAATATGGGGTATCCATGTAAGTTTCTGATCTAATGTTATGCCCAGAAGCTTTGCAAAACCTGTGTAAAACCAGTCCACATAGTCACTATTTCGCCGAGATCTCGATTGAAGAGATCAATAGATATGTAGGTGTAATGGGGCCCTTGGAAACTGTTGTATTACCCACACTGCACACAAGACAACCGATTTCTGGTCTGTTCCTAAGTGAGAAATACGTTGTATAAGAATTATTATATTTGCTAAAAAATATAATCAAATCGATTTGAGTTCAGCGAAGTCAAGAAGTGTTCATAAAGTGGAAGTTTTTCGCTGCATGAATGACAACGGGAAAGTGGTCATTTTAAAGGGCACAAGTTTGCAGAGCTAACGCTTGGTGGACAACAATGCATCTTACTTCCTTGAGATAATAATACATTCAATAATACATCAATAATAGATGTGGTTTGACTACAATCATTGTGTTTTAGTTATATGTCGTTGTCTATTCGTGTTTTCATTATTTATTGGTTGTATGGCAAAAGCTATCGTATGTGAATCTGAATCACACAGGAATGCAATCCCATGATTCATCTGGGAACTACCAGTCTTACCATAAACACATACTTCCCAGCAATCATTCTTGATACACAATAGATTTTATTAAAAACCACATATGCAAATTACCAGATCCATCAAGAACTGTGATGTTAGACATTATCATTTTATATGCTGAAATACAGTCATTATTTCTACTGTGTGTGAGATTTTTTTGGAAATAAGTACATTAAAAGTACTCCTGTAAGTGAGAACCCTTTCTAACAGTTGAAAAGGTCTACTTGGTATATTATAATCTTAAAAATCGCGTCATCACGAAACTTATAAGAGCCGGTTACATGAGAAACAAAATAAATCAAAATTTTATATTTTTCAGTATAGGACAACTTTGTATAACGTATTTTCCAAGAGTCCTAGCCTAAATTAGTGAAGGAAGTATTGATTCATATTGTTTATTAAGGAAATTGATGTAGCTAAATGTGATAAAAAAGTAATGTTTCTTAAATGACCGAAGAAGTTTCTTAATTATCGAAGGGGGGGGGCATTGAGGTCTCATGGAAGGTTATGTTTGTATCACACTTCAAGAAAGTAAATTACTATTTAGAACTATTTAATTAGCATAAGTTTCAGAAGAGTTCATTTCCATCAAGTATTGAATATAGTACGGTAGTGGTTTGGATGTAGTTTCAAGTTTTTATTGGGCCAGTTGAACATAGAAGTTACATATAGCCAAGTCACAATTCATATTAAAGAAACATACAATAAATTTCACAGGTACAATACATACAATAGACAATAATAAATAAAACAGATCAGTTAAAGCAAATTTACAATTAGATCAGATAATTTAGTCTCCTATACTTGGGTATCAATAGACAAAAAAACATTATATTAAATTGACTAGAGTGTTGTGATCAGCAGTAATGAATTCCTCTACTGTAAAATTGATTCACAATCAACCAGGATCTAAGTACTTGGAGAAAACGTTTATTTGGCAAGGATCTAACTTGAGTTGGTAGCAAGTTATGGAATTTGTAGCCTATCACAGGGTAGCTCGATTTGGACTTTTCAAGTCTGCATCTTGGTATATATATATATACTCTCACGGTTTCTTGTGAAGTGACTGTGAATGTCATTGCTCTTTGGTAGCCTATCCTGCATCTGATGTATATCCTTCAAACATTGATAGATGAACTCATTAATGTAGGATAGAATGCCATTTTTAGAAAGAAGGGGCTTACAGTGATCGAGATAGCCCGCCCCAGAAATCACCCGGACCGCTCTCTTCTGAATTAACAGCACTTTAGAAGTGCTAGATGCATGACCCCACAATTTCAAACCATAACTCATCCTCGAATGAAAAAAAGCAAAATAGGCCACCGAAATTGGCAGTTCAGACATCAGCCTTCTCAGTAGATAGACAATGCTGCTGAGACTGGAGCACACCATGTCTATATGAGGTTCCCAGAGTAACTTGGCATCAAAAGTGAACCCCCAATAATCGGACCGGCTGCAAATACTCACTGACATCTGATAGAGAGAACAATATACTTTGGGTTTTTGCCTCATTCAGAGACAATCTGTTTAGTGAGAACCAATCACGAGCCTGGGTGACACTCTTATTTGCAGAGAACAAGGAAGTGTCATCCGCATAGAACAGCACATTTCCCTCTAGATAGTAGTGAAAATTATTTATTGCTACAAGAAAGAGTATTGGGCCCAACAATGAACCCTGTGGCACACCCTGTTTTACCAGAAGAGGAATTTAGCACTGATCATTCCAATGTACAATCTGTTTTCTCTCAGAAAGGTAAGACTCAAACACCCGAGTTGCACATTCCTGTAAGCCATAATGCTCCAATTTATTTAAAAGAACTGTATGAGGAATACAGTCAAATGCTCGTGAGAGATCACATAGCATTGAAAAAGTTTATTTCCTCTCCTCAAAAGAATTGATAATCGATTCTAAAAGTGATTCCACAGCCATTACAGTAGATTTACCCTTCCTGAAACCAAACTGAGGAGCCAGGAGGTCATGCTCCTCAAGGTATTTATACAGTTGTGCAAATATGATTGCCTCAAATATCTTAGCAAAAACAGGAATTATAGAAATTGGTCTGAAACTTGGGGTGTCACAATATGGACCCTTCTTGTAGACTGGGACTGTTCTGGAGATTTTGAGTTGTTCAGGAAAAGTACCGCTAGCTAAACAGTTGTTTATACACAATGCTAATATGGGTGCAATAATAACTATCATCTGCTTGAGCAAATTTGGGGTCATGCCATAAATATCCTTACAATTGGAACTCCTGAAACCTAAAACCGCTTCAATTACATCTTGAGTACATATAGGACTCCAGGTGAATTCAGAAACTATGGCAGGCATGTGAGTAAACGTCATTTGGTATATCATTCACAATCTTCTCAACTGACTCAAGAAAATAATTGTTGAAGTCATCTGCTGTGGCAAATGAGTTGCTGGTCTCTTTTGATGATGGTCTTATTTTGTTTATAAGGGTCCAGGCAGCGTTTATTTTATTACTAGACTCCATAATGAGTTTTGCGTTTGCTTCCAATTTTGTTTCCCTAATTTTATTGCGATACCCATGTCTAAGATTCTTCAATACAATGTTCAGATTAGGGTTTGTTTTACACATGTCACTTACCAAAAGAATAAGCTCTGTCAGTTCCTCAAGTTCTGGAGTGAACCAATCGCAACTTGGACGGGTTGGACCACCCCCCAGTCGACCAGCATCCCTCCCCGATGATGAGAAAACCCTTTCAGTCTTCACAGGAAACAAAGAATCAAAAACCCCCTTCCTTAAAACTACAAAAGAAAAACGAAAACCCCTCCCTTGCTGACAACGTTGAAATCATATTAGACCAGGGCTCAATTCGATCCTGTAGTGAAGCACAAAAAATCTGAAGACAATTCTCATTGAATGATCGATACTGGATAGTTTTTAGTGTTTTACCCCGTCTATAGCAAGCCAACCGAGCTCTCAGAAGGATATGTTTGTGGTCTGATATTTGATCCTTGCTAACATTCACAGTGAAACAATCCGGATCTAAGTTTGTTACAACTGAGTCAAGAGCTGAGCATCCTCTTCTTGCCTCACTTATTAAACTTGTCAGCCCAAACCCCTGCAAAACATTCAGAAACACCCTGGCATCCCTTGCTGAATAAATTGCATTGAAATTATGGTCAGTTCCAATCAACACATAGTGACCCACAGACAGTGCATAAGAAATACAAAGCTCCAACTTATAAAAAAACAGGTTTGCATCCCCTCTAGGAGACCTATACATCGATATCACCATGAGTGATAGCTCAACAATATAAAAACCTGCAAATTCCGCCGAAACTTCCACACAATAAGTTGACAAGTCAAGTGGTTTAATAGTAAAATTATTTCTATTGTTAAAATATACAGCTACACCGCTCCAAGGTGACTGTCTACAGAAACTGCCAGTAAGTGCCAGCCTATCAATATTCTGGTAGAATGGTAACTCTTGTTCAACCAGCCAATGCTCTATGATACACAATATGTCAACATTCTGTGATTTACATAAGATTTCAAGTTCATTCAATTTGTTTCTTAAACACTGCACATTTATGGAGCATAAATTCAATTGGATTTTTTTATTATTATTTCTAGACTACTCTAAATAGTTAGGGCTTGACTCATTTACATGCATATCAAAACTTAGATCACTCTTAGGGGCGCCAGGTCGAATCCTAAAAAAGGCTGACTCGAATCAGACAATGATTGCTGACCTCCAGAAACATTCAGACAATCCCTTCCATCCTCAAGCAGAGTGTCCACACTTACACGATTCGCCAGATCGAACCATAGAAAAGGCTGACTCACATCAGACAGAGAATGCTGATCTCCAAATACATTGAGATGATCCTCCACACCAGGGCACAAGGAACTGCCAACTGCCAAACCATCATCATTTAAACCAGGAGAGACTGAAACACTTGACTGCATTGCCTTGCAAGAAAATGAGGACACTCTTGACGAGGGGTGGCCGATACATCTGCTGTCAACATCCCTTATAATATCATTTACTTTATTAGCAATAAGTAATTTACCCATTCCATTCAGATGAAGTCCGTGGCTTGTATGAAACCGCCTCTCCAAAGTCCACAATTCTAGTACATGAACCGGATACACATCAGTTAAACGTCTTATGAGTGTATTCATAGCAGCTATAGTTTTATTAATATGTGAGCATCCAGGTAAATCATAGCGGTAGGGAATAGTGGATATGGTTATATTACTCTCTATATATGCTTCAATCACCTCAGTTAACCCCTGCATGAATGCTGACTTGCAGATCTCATCAGAGTTATTATTAATACTATTAGTACCGCCCAAAACGACGACCCAATCTTTTTGTTGGCAGTTTTTGACCTCACTTGGGGAGAGCATCCAGTCAGTCAAAGCTTCAAGCCTTGCCCCTGGAAGAATATGGGCAAAACAAGAAAACTCATTTGGCAGCAAGGAGCCCACACGCTCACGCAACCCCCTACCATGACTATCAGCCCACAAATGCAGTCTTCTATCTAAACCAAACCCATTAAGCGAACTGACATCTCTGCAGGCAGCATTAATCAAGGAGCATGATCTGCGGAAATTATTCAAAGCCAATTTCGCCAAACCAACATTCTTTCCCACATCTGTCAATAGTTTTTCATTCAATTTCAAATCATTTGCTAGTTCAGAGATCTTATTAAGAAATACATTTTTATACAGATTATCACTAATATTTCCCACCGCACCTGCCTTCACCGCTCTGCAGCTTGACAAGACAGCATCAACAGAGTCCTCCCCTCCCTCTTTATTGTCTGTTTGAGTCCCAAAATCAATAGTTGTCTTATCATTCAACTCCATAATGATCCTATCATTAACAATGGACCGATCTATTGCAGCATGCCACTGCACTAACAAACGAGCATTTTCCTCAGACAATGCCTGCATTTTCCTTTTCAACTCACCAACATTAACAGAACATTTATCACAAACATTACCAGAATTGTTTCCCTCATAGCAAACACTTCCATCGACAGAGTGAAGTGAATGTTGTTCGTACTCAAATCCAGTAGACGGTTTACCCTTATTATCATATACTGGTGTAGAAGATAAGGCAGCTCCGGATGAAGCCAATAACGGGTCAATTGTAACTAGGTGGGGGCGATCTCGATCAGATCTTGTTATGAACGTATTTTCGAATGAAACATTCAATGCACTATTGATGGATTGATTATCTAGAACTGTCAGCATGAGCTTGAAGAGACAAATTTCAAAAGAAATGGAATAAAATACGATAGTATTTTGGATGCATTAGTTATGAACGTATTTTCGAATGGAACATTGAATGAAATTTAGAGTGTAGCATGGTTGAGTAAGCATGGAACATATACGTATTTTGAAGTGAGGACTAACCTGTAGAACAAAACGTAAGCTTCGCATGATTTGACCACGTCATGGGAGACACGGGTGACGCACTGGTCGTCAAACTCATACCAATTTTCCGATTTGTTGTTGAGAGCGAAGCAAGTGTAATGGCCGCCATTGCCAAACGTGCCATGATGGCAAATCACCGATATCAGATCGTACGTGGTCACCTGTGATACGCACTCTGAAAAACAAGAAAATTGTTTCTATATTTAATTGAATTCGTTGCAAAAAAAAAAATCGCGAAACAATAAAAGTTCTACAGTATAAGGTAGAAATGGACAGTAAACGAATCATGTTTTAAGTGCCAGAAACAATTTTTACCCCAAAACCACCGAATAAACAAAAAGGTTAACTAAAGGTCAACTAAAAAGGTTAATATAACAATCAATGTGTCTTGCTAATAAATTTCCTAAAAATACATTAACATGGAACTACAAAGACAAAACTGTTGTTTGTGGTATTAATATATTTCGTAAAATCACCGAATAGATGGAATTGCAAAGTCAAGCCTTGACAAAATAATGATAGGTTATATTGTGTTTTATTCATATATTTCCTCAGTTCTATCTTTTTCATCTCCTCTGTTGCTTTTCTTTAATAAATATCCCACCTCCAGAATAAAAAAGCAAAACTCGAAAAACAAATGACATAACAGCTCTCAATCAAATTCAAGTAATGAACATTTTGAACATGCAGGTTCTGAGAAATGATGATCTGGGGAAAACTAAGTTCAACAAGTTTTTATTACTATATGCTGTATTAAATATACACTTATTTAGGGCCGGTTTCCGAGCTCGGGATTTAGCCAAGTCCTAGACTTTAAACAGCTGGAGTCAGAAAATTGGCTTTCCAAAACGGGGCGTAGTCGCAGGTTTTATAACAGTAGTCGTAGTTTTCATTTTCTCATTTCTATAATTTGAAACGTTTTTCTTCCTTGACGAAATTAGACATTCCTAAATAATTCAAAATAGCTGAAACTTTACACTATTTTCTCTTCATTTTATTTTGTGTTCAATTTTCTAGTTTTTCGAAATTTAATTCAAACGTGACAATGACAATGTCTGCGACTACGCCCCGTTTTGGAAAACCAATTTTCTGACTCCAGCAGTTTAATGTCTAGGACTTAGCTACATCCCGAGCTCGGAAACCGGCACTAAAAATGTTCATTACTATAATTTGAAATCTTGAAGAGTGTTAGGCATAGTTACATAGAAATATTTGCGATTAAGGGAAATTTTTGGGTCTTGCAATTAAATGCACCCCTGGAATCATGTTGTTCGTGATGCGACGAGACAAGAGATGTCACGGCGCCCCTTTAATTATTACTGTTAAGGAGCATAATAGCCATGATAAAAGCTGGCCTCATAAAATAGCGAACAGCTGATGAGAATTACATCTTCTATCCATCTGATTTACCATGATTTATGGTGGAATATAATATGATATAATAAGATATGGTGGAATTGGCTATAATATTTTAGAAATAGCAAATTTAGCCTACATGAATGTAGTCTGGGGAAGTAGTTGACTCTGATAAGCAATCGCTTTGATAAGGTTAGATTCATGCGCCTGCTACTCCTGTTGTAAGAGGGACCACTTGAACACCCGCACCTCTAAATATCATTTATGAGTCTGAGAATCACTGCCCGATGGTTCGGAGATCACCTCACGCTGTCCACACATCTCTCACCATCATCCTTCCTTTACTTGACCATTCCCAAGCCTAGTGCTCATGAGAGCATCACCCTTACAAAAAAGTCCCTCCAATAGATATCCTCAATACGTTCGAGAAATTTCACAGAATAAGTCAATGACAATATTGCACTATTGCAAATAATGTTAGTAGAATTCACATAATTTTCATCCCGGTTCAACCGTTCTAAACAAGGATTGATAGAATAGAGGCATATACATGAAGTGGAAGAAGATTGAAGTAAAGATCGTTTCCACCTGATGCAGGTCTTCATCAGATTGAAGAAACTGATGCTTGTGTCAAGGCTATGTGTGGAGGGAGTACATGGAGGAAATAGTGGGGATGATAGGGTAGGTGGTTTTTGGAAGTACTAGTTTGGCGGTATTTTTGAATTGTGATCTATCTTGTGAAATCAATGTTAAATAATCATATCTAAGATGTAGTGGGTTTCACACTATTCACACAAACCATACAGTAAGCAAAATGCACTGCGGTTACAAAATCAAACATTTGTGAAAACCAAAAAAACAAAACAAAGTAATTAAATTAACATATTTTCTCAGATTGATTTGAATTGGAATGTATTAGAATTGAAAGTGGACTAACCTGTACATATTATCGCCTTTCAACTCATCTGCGCTGAAGAAAGCAGCAAGGCAATCATGGAGACTCACTGCTGGGCCCCAGAACCAACTGCACAGCCACTCCCAGATCAAGTTCAGCCAACCCTACAAATAATTCACTCAAGTTAATAACAGTAAATCCAACAAAATGGTAACAGCAATTAGTTAACAACTCACACGTGTTTCATCAACATAAACAGAAACGATCAACGTACATTCAAAAAACCCATTCTCTAGTATTCTAGAGATACCGTGTGAGCATAAATTATTGAACATATGAAAACTTGTAGTACCCTTTATTATCATTTCAACTTGAAAATGACTTAAGTTATAGTCGAAACTAGTTGTAATATTTTAAATAATAAAGGGCACTACTAGTTTTCATATTGTTCTTATTAATTTGTAAAAAAGTAGCCCATTCAAGTAAAGTGTTTTTATTATTGAACATATTTTATAGGAAATAAAAAATAGCAAATAAGTGTAATTACATGAATAATTATTCATTGAAAAGCCAATTTGAAATAGTTTCATTTATAAAACATGACAAGTTCAACAAATGTATACGTGAGCACCTTTTGTTGCACATAAAATATCTATTCAATTTCACGCCATAAATTGACGATTATTTCCGGAGTGATGTCCTGAATTACGGATTCAATTCTTCGTTTTAGTTCGTCAATATTACATAACTTCGTTGCATACATCTTATTTTTAACGGCCATATTCTAAACGAAAACATCTTTGAACCGTAATAGCCGATTTGCTTTCGTGAAACCACAGACTCACCCCCACCATTGAGCCGACTGTGTTTCGATGAAAGTCATTACAATTATAGTAGCTACACCAATGTTTGCCACAATAATAGGCGCGCTACTACTATTCGTTATTTTCTTATTCACCTATGGAATGTGTTCAATGATTTATGCTCACTCTGTATAACTCAATATATAATTTGGATACAAGCTTTCAACTTGTTATATTGGATTTGTCAGCAAAATATAAACTAATTCATAACTTGGAGACCTTCATTCACACGAGAGGCCGAAAATTATAGATTATCAATCACGATACTTATAAACTCTAAATTTTGTTCTCTTAGAGTGAAAAAATAGTTTAAAGTAAAAATAAATTTGACTAATAGCCTTCTAAATACTTGTTAATTTTATTGACTAACTAAATACAAATTACTAAATAGAGTTAAAATACTTACATTATCCACCTGGTACATCTCCTTACAAGTTGCAAGATTCGAATAATTGACTGACTTTTGATGAAGCATATTCAAATGATCACGACTCGGAATAGGAAGCGATAAATCTTGAAATGCTTCGATTCTCGTTGAAATCTGTAAGAAAATTCGAAAATTAAATGTGAAATCCTTCATTGATCGGGATATTATCAATAATAATGAAATTAATGTTACTAACTATTGATTACTGTACTAGGTGCAAAGGTTAGTAAAGTGAGATCCGTTAGAAATTGAATAAGAAACTAGTACAGATACAACAGTGAAATTTATTTCGTAAAAGTATTAGAACTTTCAATTATATTTCTCGACAAAGCTTCTATAATTTTCCAGACATTTGTACTATAGTGTTAAAAGTATCTGTATACCCTCTTCAAAGAATTTTGCAGCCTGTGAGAAAACTGCAAATGACTCAGACTGGAAGTTGTGCGACCATCATTCTCCATACAACCAACTACGAATGTCTAATAATTAATTGGTTGAATAGTATCAAGTTTGTATGATAATTAATAATAAGTATTAACCTTAAACAGTAATGAATCCTAGCCATTTCCATTTGTCATCTAAAAACATTCCTTGGCGGTCACAGTTTGAACAGCAATGAACAGTATTTGAATTTGAATAGTAAGAACATTTCTCAACAAAGAAAACTCAAGAACAACAAAAACGGCTACAACACATTCCAAGAGAAGCTTACATCAAGATTGTACTATACTATAGAACTGCCTGGAAAATTACTAGTTTGGACGAAAAATTGGTCGTCAAGTTTTTCATTTCAAGAATAGAGATTTATAGACGTTTATGGAACTAATATCACTGATGCACCTGTAACTATTTTCCTCCATTTTAAATAGAAATTACTTTTGAGAACAATCGGTAATCATGAAGAATCTAAAACAAAACTTAGAGACAACAAAAATAAAAATGAAAATTTTTTTATACATAAATGGATAAAAAAAAACATGAATCTTCAAATGTTTTAGTCATTGTTGTTTGATCTTATCATCTTCATTATTTACGGAATTGAAAACAACATTGACTGTAAAATACTGTAATACTGTAAGTAATGTGATACCTGTGAGAGGAGAAATAAAAACAGAAATCCGAAATTAATTGCTGTACAACACCCCGAAGACTTCTGCTACTGCAAATATTGACAACAGGGTGAACAGCTAGAAGGAAATTCAATGAGAGCTACTATCCAAAAAATTATTAACCAGCCCGGGAATCGAACCTGGTATACCCTTAATTGCTAGTCAGGCATGCTCACCCTTACACCAAACTGACAATATCTGGATAGCAGCACTCATTTCATACCAAGCCATTTGAACAAATGCAATTTCTCATTCATTTTCACAAACAATAAAACATGAATAAAATTGTCTTTAAAAAAATATGTAGCGATTGAGATTGGTATAAATATCCAGCAACTGAGATAGGGGACTCATGCAATTGTCCCTTTTCAAATCTACTAAGCTTCTTATAATATATTAACTCAATCTCTATTATCTCTCAACTCTTGAACAATCTATCAAGAGTGTGGAATTCCTTTATCAATTGTGTAGAAGAATTTTATAGAAATCTTTACATTTTGATGAGTTTGAACCAATATTTTTTTAATAAATAGAAAAGCATGAGAGTATAATCGGTAAATTTTTTATACAAGTATGGGAACCTCCCGACTACATACCGTGGGAAAACCTTCAAAATATGCTGCGTTTTTTCCTTTTTTCTGAAGATACTCCTGTCGTGGAAGTGAAATGAAACAAAAAAGTTAAGAGGATACAGTTCTAATGATATGTTTGTCGATAAGCAAAATTACAAGCGTATCATGCTTAATAAAATAGACGTATTAAAAACAAAAATCAGCATATACAACTTGGTTAGTAGGCGATAATGATAATAAGTGACACTAGAAACTGGCTTCACGTGATACAAACTAGACTGTGGTCTGTTCATCGAGAGTTAGGAGTCAAGCATTCTATGAAAGCATCCTAGAGATAGGAGTGAATAGTTAGTTAATCGAGAGTTAGGAGTGAAGCAGTATATGAAAGCAATCACGTTACGTTCAGACCAATTCAGAATTGGATTTTGGTCCTGGAGAGATTCTTATCCCATTCCAATCTCTCGTTGAACAGACCACGAACTTGAATAAAAAAGGAGCACTGTGTGAGTTTTCACCCAGACTGAAATGAGCTGAGACTGAAAGTTTGTTAAAATTATTTAATCAGGGATTGGATTCGATAGAATTGAAACTAATTCCCCTGAACGTTTCTAATCTATTTCAGTCACTTAGGATCAAATCTATAGAAATATTATTCTCTATAACAACAAGCATGAAAACGGTCGAATAAAAATGTATGAATGATTAATATGCGATTCTTACCCTGCTACACGTTAAGCACTGCACTGAACTGAGAAGCTTTCCATCGAAGACATCGGAAATAATGCTACGATATTTCACTTCAGCTTTTTTGCGTTGAGCTGATGTCGCTTTTGGTGAATCTGAAAAATTAGATGTTGGTTTTAAATCCGTGGAACAGAATAGTTTTGACAATTCATAACAGAATAGTCCCACTTCAAAATATTGAATAGTTCGAAATTCAAATAAATATCCAATTAATAAAATATCTCAAGAAATTGTTGAAAGAACATGTGGATTGACTGAGCAGTATTTTTGGCGCAGGTTCTGTTGCTAATGAATTTATGTTGCAGTATATATGTGTATACAGATGCTGACATGCAAGTTAATAAAGCTTTGATAGAAGTAAATCATGGGCAAAAGCGTGTTTACCTCAATGTCATTCAATAACTTACTTAAACATTCCAATCATTTGAACAATCGCAACAAAACACCAAAAGACAATATAGCTGAAACTTTGAATGGTTAATGAATCCAATAATCTATTGTTAAAACTAAAAAGCCTAGTTCAAGTTCTTTAAATACTATCAGTTATGAAAACTAATAACATATAGATTTCAATTGTAATTTTGACTATAATTTTCATTCCTCATCCACCAGTGATATTGAAGAACAAGTTTAGAACTAAAAACGATAAATTTCAAACTTGAAGATCCAATTGAAACTTGGGCGTAAATAAATGGTAGTTTCTTTCAATCATGAAAAATGATGAAGAAATAGTATAAAGATCAGATTCTAGGGATAAAATAATTCTAACTTTTACTTTTAGGGATAAAATAATGTCTAACAAAGCTGTGATCAGCCAATCTCTATTTCGATTCAGGAAAAAAATAATATCATGGGCCCGGTAGACACCTCTACAATCCAATAATGCTTTCAAGTTGATTTTTACTGTACCTGGTCCATAATAGTCTATAATTGAGTCTCAAAATGAAATTTGAACACAAATTATTGTGGATTCAAAATTAAGATTACAATTGTTTTAAATTAGCACAAAAAGTTTTCAATTTTTCTAATCCTTCAACTTTTTTCATGTTTATACATATATCAATAGTGAAACAGTAATAACTATTGTTACAAATACAACACCAAACGATACTTCATCTATTTAAAAAACTATCGAACTGCTCATACCTAAGCTTTCTTTATATTTTTTACCATGTTCTTCGGGATACTTTTCAATGGTATCTCCACTCTTCTGTCTTTCAGGTTGTTCTCCTTTGGTTTCTTCTACAGTTTCCAATCTTCCTTCTTCATATCCTAATCAAGTCGTTAGTGCAATCAAATAAATTATTTTATCTTTGAATTCATGCAAACTACTGCTCAAGTGAGAATAGATATTCTGGATAGGATTAATTGAAGATTAAGTAAGAAGATTTCCCAGTAAAAGGAATACATTACCTTCGATATACACCTTATATCTGATGTACTCTCTCAACAATGTACCTAATCACCAAGAGTTATTACCATTATTGATATGAATATTTAGGGAGATCGGTGTATATTGGTTTTCTAGGGGAAAGTTCAAAATCATGCTCACTATCACCAAGCGTTATTAGCATTGTTGTTGTCAGTATATAGGGAGATCGGTGTATATTGGTTTTCTGGGGTAAAAGTGCAAAATCATGCTCGCTATAAATCTACTCTTGATACAGTTGTTCACTACTCATAACTCACCAATACTGGACGACGCATTCCTGAATTTGCCCGGTAGAGGAGAAGGTGAATTGGAAAGCGAGCGGTTGTTTTCGGTGTCGACACTGGTCTCGTCACTGAGGGAACTCCTCTCACTCACTCCCGAGTCGCACGTCTCATACTCATCGCCCTCTGATTGGCTGGACGCTCCTCCAGCCTCGCCCTCATTGGCCGGTGCTCTCGGCTCGTTTGGCTCACCCAAACCTTGGTTCATCTGGCCATCATCGTCAGACATGTCTTCGTCCTCTGGTTCGGGAATAGCGCACTCTTCAAATAGAAATTACACTTTCAATTAAAGTGCCAGGTGCCGAAGGAGGAGATGCGTTGGAGGAGGAGAAGGAGGATGCCAACGTGGTGAGAGGCGTTGGAGGAGGAGGAGGATACCAACGTGGGGAGAGGCGTTGGAGGAGGAGGAGGAGGAGGATGCCAACAAAGGAGAGGCGTTGGAGAAGAAAAAGAATGCCAACGAGAAGGAGGAGGAAGAGGAGAAGACGGAGGACGTTGAGGAGGTGGTGGAGACAACTAAGCGGAACTCGAATTCCCACATCAGTAACAGTGACAGTGTTCGGAATAGTGAGAATATTATTCCCATGAAATCTAATGACACTATCCATACTCACTCAATCGGGCTGAGTGGGAACAGTCCCATAAGAACTCATGGAAATTATATTTTTACTGCACCGGTCACTGACTCTGATACTGATATCGGGAATTCGCCTTAATGAGAAAAAGAGGCCAGAGTGGTGACCGTGGAAGTGGCAGAGAATAATCGGAGGGACTGAAGGTTATCACAGGCACTGAGAGTTGGAGTTGAAGGATTGGGAATTGGGGATATAATGTAGGTTAAATTAAAAAGTGGTATGGAACAGAAGAATGGTGGGTTAGTTTTAGTGGAATTGAATGTATAGTGAAATTCACGTTTCAAAGTCAGTGAATATTATAGAAGAGCATTATTGCCACTTTCCCCACACTTTTACACTACATTATATAGCTGTGATCACAGCTAATGGCAATTCAAGCCATTCTTCTGTTATATCTGATATAATATTATTCGTTGTTCTATTTAATAATAATAATCAATTCTCTCAAATATATGATATTCATCAAAACAAAACAAAAATATTTTTTTATAATTAAATTTTTCATTGTTGGGATTAAATAATCTTGAAGCTCATTATATTTATAGATAGCCTACAAACATTTCTGGGAACATAGCAATGGTGCAGAGTTGAAAAAGGATGGTACTATCAACGGCATCTGGAGCTGGGACAAGGATAGAAAACCGATGTCAATCAGATACTGACTTTATAACGTGAATCTCACTGGAGACAGAGTGATACAGAAGGTGAGATAACGACATTATACGATAAATTCAAGTTTAAATTGAATTGATATGATTAAAGATAAAGCGATTTCGAAAAAGTTAGTTTGTTTCATCTGCTTTTGCCTGTTTCGCCGCTGAAAAGCACAGCTACATGTTAATCAAGGATAAGCATGATATTTTCTAGTAAATACAGAAAAATATTTTCTACAAATGAGTCATTCAAATTAGATCTTCCAACCCTTTTACTAATATCTCCTCGATAAATCAAATAGGCAGAAAATACATATCAATTATTGCACACTTAATTCACATACGAGGCAGCAGGATATCACAGAGCACGCTCTATCTCATCAATCGAAAAACAACAGAAAATTAAAACTAATCTCAACCAAACAGTAGGGACAAGTTCTTCCTTTTGAACTAAGCTTATACAAAAATAAATTTCGTCAACTAAGTTAAATTTAAAATATTAATTAGTTTGGTTTAATTTGAAGAATAAGAATGAAAGTAAACAAAACAAACTAAAAATTTCATGAACAAAATCATAAACCGAAGCAAAAACTAAATGTTATTATATAGATCATGCCCATTTGGTTGACATGTAATTTGATTTGTAATCTCACTAAACATGGAATATGAGAATAAATAAAATATATCTACGGTATTTTAGTCAAGAAATCAAGATAAAACAAGAAATTTATAAGTGACACATAGAATAGAGAAGTTTGAATCAAAAAATATAGATAAGAATCGGAATTGATCAGAATTAATATTGAGTACATCAGATTTTTGACTTCACAAATATGAGAATCACGAAATATGCTAGTCGCAACTCAAACAATGGAAGAGCAGGTGTACTTGAGAAGACTAATTTACAACTGCCCTAACCATTAGTCTTACTATAATAATAAAATTTCTAACTGGAAGAATAAAAAATTCTAGAATAATAAAAAAGCATTCATAAAAAATATAGAACGAATGATTTTGGAAAGAGGTCTAAGTTGAAGGAAAGAATAAACAAGATTAGGGGAAAATAAAACAATATAAGAAAATAGTATGAGCAATATAAATTACTGTAAAATAGCATGAGATGTCGACTACATAAATGTAATATTTCAAGTTTGTGAAATTGTATGACTCATAAAGTAGATAGTCACATAGGTGTTCATGTGTAAAAACATTGAATACCGTAAGTTTTGAATCTGAAGTTTCAAAACAGTTACTGTGAAGATACCGAAGACCATTATCATTACATGACAAGCTTACCGAACGGTCTTGGGATAGGTGGTGGTTCCACCACGACTCTCTTCAATTCCTCGTGCAGCTGGTCCATAAAACAACGAAGGAACTCCTGAGTGTCGTGCTGGTGACAACCTCGAAACATCGGATAAACCTACACAATTACCAAAAAAGTTTTATTATTCAACATATCAATTGAAAATCTCGCGCTTGGTTCGGGCAAGAACCAAGATCCACAAATTCCTTACAACCACAATTATCACTTATCAACCACATATCCCTTATCTGTGGTTCACTAATCTATTTTTTATTTATTACTTAATAGATTCTTAATACCCCATTAGCTTTCTTTCCTAAATTAGTCAAAATCAGGACCCACATCTGTTATTGATAAAGGATCAGCGTTGACCATCTATCTATCTGTCAATATTAATGATATTTTTACAATATCATCATCACTATTGTTTTTCTCAGCTTCCGCTAATATTGGCCAACTGGAGTGGATTCATCTTCACTCACAGAACATGAGATCATTCCACTTCACATCTTTTTTAGTTATTAATTCTTTTGCTGAGTGTGATGCCCACTTGAGCTTGTAATGAAAATACGTTTGATTAGTAAAAATGAAAATACACATTGATAAACATTGTTTATGTAAGTGAAGACCTATAAGGCATACTGGTAACCTTATTTCGTACTTTGTAATCTTATCTGAATTCGGGAGAGAAAAAGCTCAAGGTAACCTTAATTTTCTTCCATTATGTTATCATTTTGATAATGTGCTATGAGTGAGCAAAAAAGCAAACATAATAACTCAACATCCCGTTATAAGGTGACAGCTAAAAAGACCACATGCTTAAAATTTGCACTCACATTTCGTACACAATACAACACCCCACTGGGAGCAACGTATCCCCTTCCTTTGAGATCCCACAATTCTTGCATGAGACGATGGTATGCCTTGCTCAATGCCATCGGTTTTCTTTGTCCGACACTATCGTTGCTTAGTGCTGATATTACAGGCGGTCCACAATTCAGGAAGAACTGAGTCAAAGGAGGTGTGTTGGAAAGGGCTTGCAAAGCAGCATTCATGTAACATGTATTTCCCAAGTTCTGCAGACCTGTGAGACCTGAAACAATAGATTCAGATGAAACAATTCAGTAAATCTAATCTAATATTCATCGTTCCTGTATTAATAGTTTTTACTGATGGTTTTGTGTTAAGATAATGGAATAATTCTCATGATATTATCATCTTAATGATACTAAAGAAAACATGGAAGTTTTGCAGATTATTCTATCAAATAAATAATGAATCATGCAATATTCATTTCCAAGCAAGACGCAAATGTGAGCAGTTGTTAAATTAGTTTGCTATTGGTTTGTTAGTCAGTTATTTTGAATTTGTTTGTGTTTTTCTATTCTATTGAATTAAACGCTTTTTATTTGCTGGAAAATTTGAAACACACTACTAATATAGGAATATAAATATTTAGCCAATGAGATACCTATGTAATAGGTATTTGATAAATCTACCCACTATAAGAATTGTTATAAAATTCTTATTAAATTTTTATAAAAAATGTACTCTACAAATAGATCTCAAATATTTGTATTCAGATGGTCGAAATTATATTTAATAACTATTTTATATATAAGGTTTGTATTAACTGATGAATACCAACTCCTTTAAATTAAGTAACACCATCTATAATAAGTTTGTATCAACTGATAAAAACCAACTCTTAGATCGCATTTGTTTCACTCACCATTAGGTTTGTACTCAGAAGACGATGTGGAAGCCATATTATCGTCGTCAGAATTGTCGGTGTTATCCATGGCACTAGCGTTACGTCGGTGTCGACTGGACTGCCCCGGATCAGAATGGGTGTGAACAGAGTCGTCGGAAAGAGTAACGATTCCGTTGCAGATAGTGCACCAAACTCGTTTCGCACCAACTGATAAGAACAGGCTGTGCTTTTTGTGTTTCTACAAATAAGATAAACAATATGTATTACTTTTATCCCTTAGAATTAAAACTATTTATCATTATTTTTGCTTCAATGTTTATAATTGATTGTATGACACAATTATTGTGCTTCTACAAACAAAATGAACAATATTTGTTACTCATATGTATTATCCCATAATAGAATTTTAAATTAATCATCAATTATTATTGTGCTTTTACAAAAAAATGAACAATATTTATTACTCATATGTCATATTCCATAATAGAATTTAAAATTATTCATCAATTTTTTCAGATACTTGTGTTGGAACTACAACAGAAAATAAAAAGAATTGACGTCGAGTGGTGTAGGCACTTTCATCTCACAATAGAATTCCAAGTTATTCATAAATTTCACTTCTTTTTCTTTCAAGTACATGTTTAAATGTTTGCAACTGATTGTATTGTACACCTGTCATGAAACTAACAAAATACAAAAAAAATATTATCAACTTGAAAAATACATAGTATTCTTCTTGACTATTCTAGAACTGACTTTTTCCGTTCACTTAAGTACAGTAAAGTAAACTAATAATAATGGAGAATACTTGCATGTTTTTATTGAAAAGATAAAATTTTTAAAAACAAAAATGAGATGAATTCAACTATCAAATTATTTATTACCAGAGGCTATTGTGGACAATAGACAACTTTTCTGGTAATAATATTGGTGACAAATTTGTAATGCTTTTTAAATGTAAAATAATGAAGAATATATTTAAATCATGAAGCCTACCTGCTGATGTGCTAATCGATGGTCGTTCTCAACAGTGTTAATTTGTTTATTTTCATTCTCAGTGGGACTCACATTAGTAATTTTATCATTCTTCCTTTCACCATCATCATCCTTTTACAAAACAATAACAAATGATAATTTATTTTATAGAATAAATATATTTCAAGAATTAATGGAATGAGAATTCACTATTTACTGCCAAAAATATGTACATAGTAATTATTTCAACTATTCTAGCATCGACTTTTCCTTTTACGAAATAATGTTAAATGAGAGTTCTTGCATGTTTTTATTGAAAAAGCATAGTTTCATAGAAAAATTTATTAAAAAAAAACACGCGAATAATAGAAAAATTTATTAAAAAAAAACACGCGAATAATAGAAGTAAAAAACAGACTACTATGAACAATATATCAGGTAAATGTTCAGCAAATATTAATGCAAAACTTGTAGTGCTTTCTAAATAAATAAAAGTTTAGAAAAAAAATCTTGAAGCCTACCTTCTGATGTGCCAGCCGATGGTCGCTAGTCGAACACACTTTAGTGGAGCAGTTTCTAAAGAGACACAGCCATAGCTCTTGCCGAACTTCGTTACAAACTCCGCAGTGTTCGATCTGAGAATTAGTGAAAGGAAATAAAAATATTCTTCATTTAGCCTAGCTGATTATTAAAAAAGTTGAAAATATCAAGAAATTAAAATCTGTCTAGAAGTTGGTTCAACTTTAAATAGCTTGAACAAAATATTTCCACTTCAAATAATAACTTATATTTATTTGGGTAGACTTTTTTTTATAAAAATAATCGAACTCAATAAACCTTTTGTTTTGTTAGAAACAAAGAATCGGACAGTTTAGGATTACATAGGCTTATATCAAAGACTTTTGGCAAGAAGATTGTTGTTTTTTTTTTAATCCTTTTGATAAGCTTAAAATCAATTGATCACCCATGATCAAAATGAAAAATAATTCATAAATCCGATCGGCTCTCGGAGAGGTCAATTATTACTATTTCAGATAAGTATTGATTGATTATTCAGTGACCTTCTCACGGTCACGCCGAATTAAATTCAATTGTTCACATAATTATTAAAAGATGAATAAAACATATAATAAAGATGAATAAAACATATTAAAAATGAATTATGAAAATTAATCAAGCATGGTAAATAAGATATCCGAAGGTTGAAAAAGAGGCTACCCGACTTGACTACTCTATATACATACTGTATATATGGATGCAGTAATATGGTTGAGCTTTCACCATGTGAAATTTGAATTAATTTTCAGAGTTTAGAAAGAAAGAAATGTAATTTTCTATTCTTTAGAATATCAAAGAACGTAAGAAACTATTCATCACTGCTCAATATCATTATCTGAACTCAAATAAAGTAGAATTGAACCCTATTTCAATGCAGTGAAGATAAAACATAAGTTCATAGTTTAAAAATCAACTAATCTGGATATTAATCAAATTTTACAAAATTATCAAATAAGTTTCAATACTGAGAACAAGTCACTGTCAAAAATAGATGTCTCCATCAAGAATGATCTTCAACTGTATTCAAGTGAATTATTCGGGTGAATGGAAACAAAGGGATAAGCTTTATTTTATTAATGCCGGTTCAACTTCTAGGAGAAGAATGTGATGTTGATATCTTATCACAAGTCATAACTATTAAGAATTCTCAAGTGCACACTGCTGCAGTCATAATTATCACCAGCAATACCAACGTTCTTTTTTATGTGTTCAAGCCATTGCTTATATTTGCAGAATCTATCAACTGTAAAATAAAAAGATAGACCAGTCAATCACATGATTTGAAATAAACCAATCGCGTGATTTGGATAACTAATCCAGAGCTCAAAACTGTCAAATGGAGTCTCTAAATAAAAAAAACTACGAATCTGAGGAATCTGAATAAACAAAATGTGATCATAGACTCTATATTTCATCTATTGATTTGTATTAGTGAATTATACTCCACTCACTCTTCTGATTATGTCGAAATCAATATCAATCTGAAGATTGCGAAGTACCATATGTGGGCAAGAAGCCACTTGCCCCGCCATATCCCGGAACTAAAGAAAAAATCCTACATTAAATAATTTTCAGAACAATCTTATAATCTTTTCAATCTCATACACATCTCAACGTAAAACCTCGAACATAAAAAGATCAATTTCAGATTTAATTTCAGTTTCGATAAAAACTTCAAGAATAAGACAAGTTGAATATTTTCAGTGAAAACAAGAATAAAAAGTGATTGGTCTCGTCTAGTTGAATGCAACCAGTTCAACACATTCACATGCCACTATACTTAACTTTTCAACTGTCATCATGGTGTTACGTTATTTAAATTAATGCTGACAGTTTAAAGTGGATCTCAGAATGTGAATGTGTAGCAACATTCGAACTGAAAAGTGAGATTCACTTTAGACTGTCAGATTCGGTTGAATGAGAAACATGTGAGTTATTAATAAAGAAAGCTGACAATATGGAGTTATTCTCACGGTAGTAATGATATCCACTTTTCCTAAAAATCTAAACGTTACACTTGACTATAGTGAGGTCCACGTTATAATGGCAGTGATTGATTAGCAATGGTATTGCTATCATTCAACAAAGCGGATAGCGCTATCTCTTTCTCGCTTTGCTCTGTTGCCGGATCGTCTTTTGACAATATAGAATTGATAATTAATTAACAAAATATTTCATCTTAATTATGTAAATTCATGATGAAATTATTGAAAGATATAATTATTTATAAAATAAGAATTCATTATTTTAAACGAGAATGAACAGTTAATATTTCATCAATAAACCTGTATCAGCTACCGTCTATAGAAGGCATTAACAAGACAGAGGATCGGCTACGTTGTTCTATCTTTCTCCACTGCCATTATAACGTGGACCTAGCCATAATGTGGTGTCATGTTGGGTTGCAATTAATATAACATTAGTTATAGACACATAGCAGGGTGGATCCAACAAAGCATCAAAGCAAGCTTTATCAACAAATATTTATGCAGATATTTATGCCTAATATTTATGCCTAATCAAGAGACCAAATGACTAAGTAGTTGAGGCAAGGAAATCGAACTTCTACCGGCTACTAATAATTTTCATCATTATGGAAAGAAATTCTATAGGTATATTCCAAAAATTGCTTATAATGCAATTTAATAGTCAAGTAACCTCTTTTACTAAGTTTATATATTTCATACTTATACAATTTCCTGATTCAACTGAAATCATTCATGTAGTAACTTGATTAGATTATTTAAATGATAATAATGTATGTAAAGAGAATGAAAAGTAACTCAATTCTTGACTACTAACTAACCTAACTAATAACACAGGAATCACAGGGTACCGATTTTGAAAGCCTACTCAACTCAAAATTAAAATTATCATTTCAACATTACTTCGCAACATCAATTAATTCAACAATAAAAAATTTAGTGGAACTAGTTTCACTCGGGTAATTGATCAGAACTGCATGAAAACCATTTAATGTCACCCACATTTATAATAATAAAGCGTGCGACCAAAGTAAATTGAAGCAAATTTTAATTCACTATCGCCGAATGTCTCAAGCCACGTGACAAAATTCAACATGACAAATTTAATATCATGAATTTTACAGGTGAACATCATAAGATTGAGAAAAAATAATAATTGAATTGTTTAAATACGACTAGCTTGTTAGAAAGAATGCTGATGAATGACATAACTTACGTATCCTTCATTCCTATATGTTCTATAGTCTTCTATACAACCACAAAGATTTATTTGAATCCAGCTCAGGACCTTCAATAAAAGAGAAAGGTGCAAAAGGATTAAGGATTAGGAATTAGTACAAGGATATCTGGAGGATAAAATAGGATGGAAGGAATAGCATTTCTAAGAAACGCTAGCCTTCTAACCATTTTATCTTTAAAATGTTATTGAGCAAATAGCTTCGTGTTAAATTGAATGAGAATACTCTATATGTCATATACTTTATATGAGAATACTTGACAAAAACGTTAACCTATAAAAAAGTGAACCTAGTTTAGATTCTTACACATGATCAATCTTTAGAAAGCATGAAAATATTCTCATTCAATATAACTTTCATAATACCTGAATTACCTATACCACTACAGTATGACGAGAAAATATTCTGTTGAAATTGAAATTTTGATTTGAGAAGAATATTCAGCACACACTACAAACTATACACATAGAAGGAATGACATTCAATTTATGTTTGATGGGATGATTCCACAATAGAAAAAGATTATTTCAGTATTAATAATAATAAATATTTATATATTAATAACAAGCACAGAATAGTAATAATTAATGGCACTATACAATACAAAAATATGATACAATATGGTAATGGAATAATCATTCTTGGAATGTTGGAAGCCAACCATGATGATGCTTGGGAGCAAGAGCAGTTACGATATTTTATGGTGAGCTTATGTATTTACACTTTGAAGCAAAGAGATAGCTGTCGTTTTAACAGTGAGAAATAAAGGGATCAAAAGGGATTCCACTCTTTTTATTCACCTTACTCATGTATTTATTAAAAAAAATTCAGTAATAGGAACCGCCGATTTGAACCTATACTGATATTCTGGTTATTAAGTCATAATCTGATTAGGATTAGTTTGCTGTCCTTGTCTATTCTTATTCAAAGAAGATAGCTCTACATAAAAATTAAAATTCACAGTACCCTTCTATGATATTTTAAAATTTTTATGTACATATTAGTAGCTCTAAACAAGAAGAGATACTTCAGCTCTTTTTTTTATCTGTGAACTGTTGCCAAATTTCTTGTACCAGAATATTTCATCTCAGCTTTTAAATTTATAATTGAATCATCATCATATCAGACATAGGTCTACCTGGAAAACTTATTGACTCACAACTAGAAAAGGAAAAGTGACCACAATGTCTTCCTACAATTTCTACTAACGTTATAACGTGAATATCACTATAGCACAAAATTCAGAATGAAGCAGTCTTTGACAGCTTGAACAAGGCCGGTGGGTGGGTGGCATCCGATTCTTAGTATTCTATGTTGCACAGCATGATAATGGAATACAGAAGTTGAAAGAGCCAGATGGTCGATTAATTTCAGTTAGTGCTATTTCAATAACGTAAATTGAATAAGTTAATTAAAAACCTATGAACACAAATAGTCAGGTTAGTAAACTACACCATCTTTTAATCAAGTGGCAATCCTTGGTTCAATGAGTTAATATGAACAATTGCAACTGATTACAAACAGAAATCGTGATAAATCTGATGTGCCCAGTGAAACGGACAATAAATTCGTCTTACTGAAGGGTTATGGAAAAGAAAATGTTAAATATTCAAGCCCATGCTACCCAACCTCCCATCAAACATGAAGACTCGAAAAAATGGTTGTAAAATAATTCTATTACAGTTTAAAGTACTTGTGAATTTTCATATCAATTCATATGTAGCCGTTACAAGAATAATTAATGAAATTGGTTGGGTGAATATGTAAATTAGAATTATTGTCGAAAATGCTAATTCCACTGTTGAAATATTCAATACCGTAATTATTCAATGTAAAACCAGAAACTCAGAATATAGGTAAGGAAGGGAAAACTTAAATCTAAAAATAGTTCGAAACCACATCAATTTTCAAGATTCAAACATCAAGATTTGAAACTATTATTGTTCAGGAATATATGAAATAACACATATTAATGGCGCGATTTTACAGCTCTGAGCATTACGAAGTACATAATAAATTATTTTGAACCACTTTATTGCATTACACTGTAGAATACTAATGAAGCAACGAGAATAATGACAACTTTATCAGAGCTTCCGGTTTCAACAAACATTAAATGGACAGTGAAAACAATTATTACAATAGGAAGTAAATTTTATCATGGAGCCTAGTTGATGCCGAGAAAATGCTAAGGAATGCACCGTACAAAACCAACATAATATCAATAGATTTTCATTGACGATTGGTTAAAATTACTCACCTAAGGATACAGCGTATTCTGTGAGTTTATTTATCCACTAAAACACTTCAATGCAATAAAACTACATTAAAATTCACCGAGAAACGAACTCCTTTCACAGATTCACAGTAGCCATTGGAAAAATGCAAGCAACGCTAGATAGTAGTTAATAGATAGGCGACAGACGAACAATTGGATAGCGTGTGGAGTGTAGAGTATAGAAGAATGGAGAGGTATGATTACGTTAATGTAATGGGAGGGTCTCAGTTCAGTAGATCAGCGCGACCGAAATAATAGAACGAGTACCGACCGGTAACGGTTACCGTGATGAGTTTCCGATAACGGTGTACTAAAAAAGGAACTGTAATAATATAGCTTGAAAGGAAAAATGTTTATTAATGTTTCAAAAGTGAAAGCGTCGGCTGGGGGGTTAGGTTTTTACTTTCAAATGACAATATTCTGGTGTTTTTGAAAGTGTTATGCGTATCTGCTCTACATTCTACAATACTTGACTGCAATAGTTAAACTGCTCAGTAACCGTTAACACAGAGAACGGAACGGCCCAAAAAAAGTGTTAACTGCGCAAGCGCATTACGAAGCAATGCCATTGTCTCCGGTCCTCACGTGCCAGAGGTGACGGTGATGCCATCCCTGAATCTTGAAAATAATATTAAAGATTGCACCGATCTTCACCGATTGTTCGAATTTCCAGTTCGTCGATACGCCAACAAAAGTTCAAACACAACAACCGTGATATAGAAATGAACAGGAAGTAAGAAGTAAGACTCAATTTAGTAACAAAGATGAAGCCAAATTTTATACAATTAATAATTCATTTTTGGGCTGAATAGGTACGATACAGGTTATGAAGAGTTTAAATCGGCAAATTTATTTATGCATGAGGGTAGGTGGGCCTAATACAATAATTTAAAATTAAGACTGTTTATGTAAGAAAAACAGCCTATAATAAGTATAGAATAAGGTGATGAAAGTGAAATAGGCGTGTTAGTGTCGCATAAGTCTGGACGCACCTCATCATGACAGTTTCACAACTGAACAGCTGACCATCAGAATGACAGAAAACAGTTATTGATGAGACCAAATATCATCTCGAAATTAATCAATGAAAAATCTTTTATAGCATTATGACAGGATCCCATTGGTTCAATTGAAATGAAAATATTACTCTCAAGCTATAATATTTTTTCTCTGCTTACAGAATAGGCCGGTTTTACACACACCGATTTTGTGATGACACACGTCCGATTGTCGACTGACAGCGTTGAAGCCAGCGCATGAACGAACGTACAAACACCAAAACTATTTCTGTAATCTTAGCACAAGGGCTTTGACTATTATCATTATATGAGATTAGAAACGTTATATTTGTACCATGAACATTATACTTGTTCCTTACTGTGAAAAATTAAAATATATGTTAAAAATGATGTTTTATTTCTTTTGAAAGTAGCCCTAAGCAAGAAAGAGAATATTGTTCCTTAAAATTTGTAACTTGCCACCGGAGCACAAATGATAGTATGTCACTTGAACTCAAAACCAGACAGATTTGTGTCCAAAACTCTTTATGACGGAGTGATGTCGGCCGATTATCAGCTAACGTGAGTGGCACGATATCTGTCTCCCGACACCTTTGGTGCATTTAAGGCTGTGCAAAGGCTAAAAATAAACTTTCTACTCGTGATACTTTTCTAAGTTTTTCGATTTGTATATCATCAAGCTATCAAAATGAAAACGTTTTCTCAGGAAAACATTTTTTTCCGATAATTACTTTTTGATATATGAGCGCCTGAATTTTGAATTTTTGGGACAGAACATTTCAAGTTCGGTAAGATAAAAATCCATAAGATTTAGGAGATGGATTCTTCATGGTATTGTTGATCTAGTAAAACAAAACGTTTCTGAAAATATCAATTTTTGAAAAAGTTATTCAATTTACCAAAAATAACTCAACTAAAAGTTATTTATGGTTATTTTTAGTAAATTGAATAACTATCTTAAAAATTGATATTTTCAAAAAAATTCGGTTTTAATAGATCAACAATACCATTAAGAATCTATCGTATAAATTTAATGGATTTATCTCTTACCGAATTTGAAATGTTCTGTCATATCTCAAAAAGTAATGATCAGAAAAAAATGTTTTCCTAGGAAAACTTTTTCATTTTAATAGCTTGATAGTATACACATCGAAAAACTTTGAAAAATATCACCAGTAGAAAGTTTATTTTTAGCCTTTGCACAGCCTTAACTGAGACACCGGGATGCTATCGTGTAGGCGAGCAATCAGTACCTAGTAAGTGTGGCCATTCCCAAACTTTCTTAATTCCCTAACTTTCTTTTTTTGGAGAAAAATTTGGCAGAAATTCATGGAAGTGAAATATATGGGTGCTATTTTTTTAAATGTACGGTAACTGTTTATAAAATTTAACTCTGCTTCTCTCTCCCTGTGATAACTATATATGATTATGATTTGTTATTATTTCAATAAATAAAAAATGATCATGCCACAGAGAATCTTACCTTCTCAAGTATAGTCGTATTATTTTTATTGGGTCTCGGTCTCGGTTCTATCTGTGCCATGATTACTGGTGTGCCTTCTTCTATATTCTTCATCTTCATACAATAAGGATGAATATTGGGAATGTAATCCTGATGGTTGGGGTCATCATTTTTTCTACCTGATGTGAAATGAGCGCTGCATATCTTACTGTTTTTGGAGGGTTGCCAATCCAATTGCTCCAGTCCACCACTGAAACAGATTTTCCACAATGATAATGTACTCAATGAGCTACATAAAAGCTATAAATCAAAATTCAAATTCATTTTATTTTGCCATAAAATAAAACAGATTGATAAAATAAATATTCTAACTTACAAAATAAATATTCTAGCTTACAGAATTAAAGCAATAATTGATATCTTCATATTCTAAAACACTTATTATCAAACTTGCATACTCTTGGAGGCATGAAGCATATGCACCATACACGCTATTCTGCCAACGCCGGTGTTCTAGCTATGTGTCTACATAGATTTATCACTCAAACCAACTCCTTTCACATATCACATATTCTATACCGTAATTCAACTTGTTATTTTCCACAACAGATACAAGGTGCGGCAGAACCGTTTGATTCGATTGTCACATCAACTGTGATAGACCCGTTCATCATTATTACAAAATCCAGATAAATCTGTGATCTTTACACAATGAGAAATTCGACGACAGTTCAACATTTCTCGCTTCATCGCCGTTCCTAGTAACAGAATTCGAACCTGTGTTCGGCAGTTGGAGGGAACTAGCTGAACACTAAGAACAGAGACACAATCATGGTCGTCGCAGATCCATTAGAATGCAAGAAAATGTGCAGAGGATGAGAATAGCAGCCCAACGATAACTGGAACGTTCTGCTCGTCAACATTCACATTCTACATTGAATTTTTAGTCATGCGTTACTCTATTGTAAGTGTGTGGTAATTTATTCTAATAAATTAAAGAAAATCGTACAAAGTTGATAGCCCTACTCAATTGGTACACACAGTGCGAGTTAATCATCCTTGAGTGGTAGTGTACAGTAGCATTCAGTGTGGATTCCAGTCACCTTATATGAATATAAGGAATATCTTTTACCATAGAACAAGGATATAATGGTGAGAAGAGTTGAAGGGTGTACAACCTCAACAATGGGTGGACATTTTGAGCATAGTCTTTAATAATCTTTATAATTGTATTATATTTCTTCTGTATAGAACAACTATACATTTTTATTACAACTGCACTTCAATTTTATAAATTGAATAAAAAACTGGGTAACAAAACTAAAAAATCTCCCTGTATTTCATAGGGGATTTCAGACCGCAGTTTGAGAAATAATTTTTAATTTCTATTTCATGTAGTTTCATCCTTTTAAAATATTGATTTCAAAAGAATTACGCTCAGCAGACTACAACAACTGACAAAATTTGTGAGCAAAGATGCTTAAGATTCTTCCAAATGCAGCTTCATTTGTAGTGACGAGGAACATTTTCATCTCAATAGATAAGTGAATAAGCAAAGCTTCCATTATTGGGCTAAAGAAAACCCTCCAATTATTCATGAAATACTGTAAAACAACGCATTTTATTTATTAATTTTATGCCATATCCCAGCTATAAACTTAAAAAATAATCTTCAACAATGTATTGATGCTAATGGCTACCATCTTCAGGACATTTTTATATTCAAAACTAAATCAATATAAAATGTAAGGATTTACTAATTTATAAAATGGGAGATTTTACTCTACCTTTCCTAAATTACTTTTTATAGCTCCTTGAAACTTCTCGGTTCTGCCGCACACTGTATCATTTATTCCTTGACATCTCTAATTCCGTTTTAAAATGAATTAAATTGAAAAAAATACTACTTCAATTAAGTAAAATGGAATAGAAATGTATCAAATTTAATATTATTACCACGCATTAAAATACCCTGAAATATCGGTCTCACTTGAGAACTGATTGTCTTATGAATCTGTCTTTCATTAAATTTGATGACTAATATATTATTATAACAAGAATCATAAGTATTATATTTCAATAAATCTGTGAATGAGTCAATTTTATTTTCTCCACGATTCAAAAAATGGATGAAAGTTTAATAACTTTTGGTCCATAGAGGCGATAGTAGCTTATACTAATATAATGTAATATTAACTGTTCATTTTTGTTTGAAATATTCTTTTAAATTACATTTTATTCGTCAAGCAAATATATTTTTCAGTTATTAAATAATGAATTTTCATAATGGAGATCAAATAATGTGTTAATTATATTTCTCCATTGTTAAAAAACGATCTGGCAAGTTGATTGATTGATTATATGTCTCTATTAGAACGGAGTTAGGACTCGAGGTTGTCTCTGGCACACAACCCTGCCACACAACCCTGTCACGGATAACGCTGTCTGCTTTGTAGAATGTGAGACAAGGATAGCAGCACCAATGTAACGCTACTTGCACACACACCGATTTTGGACGGCCGATTTTTTACCGCCTGATTCTTTACATATGTTTCCATTCAAACAATCAGTTACTTTGTTGTTGTGACACGAGGTGAATAATGAATCCTATAAGAGTTGTTGCTATGTGGTTATTGTACCACATTAAGCGCCGTAGGATTAAGCGTAAGTGCTGGATTCATCCAATTAATGTAAGCAGAAATTATATAATAGAGAGCTGTATTAATTCTAAAATCATGTTAAAATATAGGTAAGAAATGTTTTGAACTCGTGGCTAGAGCACAAGATTTCTTTTTCTAGCCATGCCAATTATTTAACTGCAATTTATTTCTTTATTTTCATGTGAAACTGTTTTTAATTGGTGAAAAAAAACACGGGAACATTCCACACTCATTTTAAAGAACTAAGGCTTGATAGCAGTTTTTCAACTACTTTAGAATGTCAATTGCAACGTATGACGAACTCCATGAGAAGTTGAAAAATCAAATCAACCATACGAATACGAAAATGAGAAACTCTATTCCGTAACTCTATAACGTAATTATCTCGCACTATCAAAAGAGCAGAGCAGTCGACTGGAATGGAGGATGGTGAAGCGAGAACTGGCAAGGACGGTCGGAGAAAAATCTGTGTGTGTGCAAGCCTGTATTTACTCACGGGCGCCACTGTATCGCCGGCACATCGCTGGCACCGGTGGTACGCAGTGGCAGTGGCCGGCTGCTCGTCGGCATTTTACCGGCTCCGATCAACGGTCGGCGTGTGTGCCAGGTCCCGTTCTCGCCTGCGCGCCACTATTGGAATTTGGTGTGTGTGCAAGTACCCCAAGGGTACTTAGGGTACCGGCGATGATCGGCGCCGGTAAAATGCCGACGAGCAGCCGGCCACAGCCACTGCGTACCACCGGTGCCGGCGATGTGCCGGCGATACAGTGGCGCCCGTGAGTAAATACAGGCTTGCACACACACACACAGATTTTTCTTCTACCGTCCTTGCCAGTTCTCGTTACACCATCCTCCATTCCAGTCGACTGCTCTGCTCTTTTGATAGTGCGAGATAATTACGTTATAGAGTTACGGAATAGAGTTTCTCGTTTTCGTATTCGTATGGTTGATTTGATTTTTTAACTTCTCATGGAGTTCGTCAAACGATGCAATTGACATTCTAAAGTAGTTGAAAAACTGCTATGAAGCCTTAGTTCTTCAAAAAGAGTGTGGAATGTTCCCGTGTTTTCTCTGCTTATATTAATTGGATGAATCCAGCACTGACGAATCCTTCTGGATTATTCCAGATTGGATCAATCCTGTTTGAATGGAAACATATGTAAAGAATAAGGCGGTAAAAAATCGGCCGTCCAAAATCGGTGTGTATGCAAGTAGCCGTTAAAATTTTGCTACCGATAAAAAATCGGCCGGTAAAAAAACGGCCGTCCAAAATCGGTGTGAGTGCAAGTAGCCTAAATCAGATACTATAGTCTTTCTCATCGACAATAATATGTTTTCTTCCATTTGAAATTATTTTTTATTAGTAGCTACTAGTAGACTAATATAGCACTGCACTTACATAAATTAAAATTATTTTTAGATATTTCTTTCAGAATTTATAAAATTTTGATCATTCAATTTTAAACATTCTATTAATCGCAGTACCGTACCTATAGTATATATTATTTTAAAAGTGAAAAAGAATGGAATAATTGATGATTTTGAATTGATTTATGAGTGCACCATCTTTAGTTATTGATAATTTTGAAATAAAGAAGTTTCTTAATATGTCATAATATGTTTCTGCCTTCCAAAATTTAGATGACATCAGATCGGCGAAAGTAGTGAACGGTGCGCGGATTCAATAATTGAGGATATGCAAAAGGCTAAATAAAACTTTTTACTGGTGATATTCCTCAAAGTTCATTCAATTTATCAGAAATAACTCAACTTGAAGTTATTTTTTGTAAATTGAATATCTTTCTCAAAAATAATAATTTTCAGGATTTTTTTGTTTTATTCAATCAACAATAACTTATCTACCATGGAGTTTTTATCCTCAAAATTTTATGAATATATTTATTTCTTATCGAATTTGAAATGATCTGTCCCAAAAATTTAAACTTCAAGCATCCATATCTCAAAAAGTAATGAATGAAAAAATAATCTGAGAAAACTTTTTTATTTTGATAGCTAGGCCTACCTACAAATAATAGAAAAACTTCGAGGAGTATCGCCAGTAAAGTTGTTTTAGCCTTTTGCACAGCCTTAAAAAGGCTAGATATATAAGTAAATATTCATTATTATGTATGATTTATTTTGATTATTATTTAATTATAATTATTATACAATTATTTACTAGTAATTTTTATGTCTTACAAAGTTCTTCCCAGTAATGCAAAGATAATCCAATCCTCTCTTCTCTCCGCAGGTTCTGTTGGGAAAGAGTAAAACGAAATTCTTTTGCAGATTGAATCCGCATAAGTATTGTTGCATCCTATTATGCAGCATTCATTTTCCATTTTAAAAAGTTTATTCATTCGACTTCACAATTAAAAAAAAAATGAAACATGATAATTTTATTCATATATTCAAAGTAAACTCATTCCTTCGCTCATGCCTTCCAACAATGTACGAGTCATAGACACAATGCATGTGGAGTGGCAATATAAAAACAGAGCACAGCTCTCAGTTGCATTAGAGCGCTTTTGAGCGCAGCCTCTCTGGACTTTTTAAAAATTGAAATTGCTGGAACGAAGAGTTGACGACTTTTCAGTTGTTTCAAAAGTGTGCATTATCAATATAGTGACGTTCATGTTATAATGGTAGCGTTTGATTAACATTGGTGTTAATATAATATTGAAATTTTCAAATCAAATTATGAAAATTCATTATTGAATCATTGAAAAAATTATTTTCACCACACTGCACAGAAAGCAGCTGTTTTCCTGTCCCTACGTAGATCTGAAAGACCTTGTTTGCAGAAGACTCTCGTCTGACGTCAGAAAAGGGTTTCTTTCCGGCCTAGACCGGAAAACGTACTATTTCTAGCTGCTAACATGGAAGTCCTTAGTTAATAAGTCATCCGCTAGATCGGGCGAGTGTCAACATTCTTCATCTGAAGTTGCAATTATGTCAGTTCGAGTTTCGAATCAAACTAATTCAGCATTCACTTCACAACCATTTTTATTCAATTATTTATTGTTGATTAGCCCATTCCGAATTTACAAAAATGCTTGAAGATGACAACGCCCGTGAAATTTTAAAAGAATCTGAAATCCTGACTGCAAATCTTCTACCACTAAAATCAAGAGATAGGTACGATAACTCAAAGAGTATTCTTTATTTATTTTGTCAGCAATACCTGTAGTGTGGCGAAAAATATTGTTCGCACCATGGGCAAAAATGTTTTTCCGGCTCTCAATCTTTTCTAGTCCTTGGCCTACGGCCTCTGACTTGAAAACCTTGGAAAAATCTCATTTTCTGCTCTAGGTGCGAAATATACTATTTCTTGATGAATAAAATATATGGTAATACAGCAGATTATTCTCAACAGGTATAAACAACAGTTAATACACGAAATTGAAAATCAAAGTACCCTTTTACTTTCCTTGCCGTATTACCATAGGTAAGGAAAGTATTGCTTTCCAAAAAGAATTAAGGTACCCTAATTTCAAGTTTTCTATACGTTTCAAGGTCCCCTGAGTCCAAAAACATGATTTTTGGGTGTTGGTCTGTGTGTGTGTATGTGTGTATGTCTGTGAACACAACAACTCCATTCCTAATTAACCGATTGACTTTAAATTTAAAACTTAAGGTCATTGTACCATGAGGATCCGACAATAAGAAATTCAATAAAATCCAATTCAAGATGGCGGAAAAAATGGCGGATAGTTACTAAAAAACCATGTTTTTCACGGTTTTCTCAAAAACGGCTCTAACTATTTTCTTCAAATTTATGCAATGGATAGCTATTCATAAGCCCTATTGACCTACATGAGTCTCATTTCTGGGAAAATTGCAGGAGCTCCGTAATATTCTTGAGAAAAATGGCGGATAATCACTAAAAAACCATGTTTTTCACGGTTTTCTCGAAATCGGCACTAACGATTTTCTTCAAATTTATACCGTGGATAGCTATTCATAAGCCCTATCGACTGGCATGAGCCTCATTTCTGGGAAAATTGCAGGAGCTCCATAATATTCTTGAGAAAAATGGCGGATAATTACTAAAAAACCATGTTTTTCACGATTTTCTCAAAAATGACTTGACCGATTTTTTCAAATTCATAACCTGTATAGTTCTTTATCAGCTTCATTAACTGGCATGAGTCTCCTTTCTGGGAAACTAAAGGGGGGTCCACCCCATCCTTGAAAAATGGACTTTGTAACCTCCTTCTCGTGCATGAGGTAGGTAGGTAGAGCAGTTCATAAAAATAACACATAGTCAAGATATTTCATCTGTAGAACAGCTGTTTTGACAACTTTTAAAAAATATCATCGAATTTCACAATTTACACAAAGGAAAAAGTACTCTGAAAACAATTATATATACACATATACAGTAGTCTGATCGTAGTTTCAAATATGTTGCTGCCAATCATCATTATGTTATTCCCCTAAATTATTCTCCTTTAAGAATGGGGCTTACAGTTCAATGAGCAAGGAAAGTTGTGTGAGTGCGCCACACCAGATTTTTCAACTTAATTTTCATTCTCACAATATGTTTCGACTTATTTAAATTAGCAGTTCTAGAAAGTAAATCATATGAATATACTAACACATGATCACAAGAATTTGGTGATATAGTGAGATCCACCTTATGATGGCAAAGGAGAAAGATAGGAGAACAATGTTGCCGAACTTCGGTCTTGTCAATGCCTTCTATAAATGGTAGCTGATACACGTTTATCAATGTAATATTAACTGTTCATTCTTGTTTGAATTAATCAATTATATTTTATTAAGCAAGAAATTATATTTTTTAATAATTTGATAATGAATTTTCATAATATTGATATGGAATATTTTGTTAATTAATTATTCATTCTACATTGATAAAAGACGATCTGTCAACAGAGCAAAGCGAGAAAGAGATTGTGCTATTTGCTTTGTTGAATGAAAGACAAGGATAGCAATACCATTGCCAATCAAACACTGCCATCATTATACGTGGACCTCACTATAGTAGTCCAGTCAAATGGTCGTTTTTCAGGAAACAGCCCCGAAATAATTTTTTCTCGACGGTTTTATATGTTTGGGGTGCTGTGCTGAATCCGAATCTGAAATTTGCTGACACGCCAGAGGGCGGCTTCACCCCCAAAACCCTCAAAATTTTGGACTTTTTAAAATTTAATTTCGAAAACCTTGAGCTTTTAGTTTTTCAAGAAAAAGCATTCTCTACAAAATAAAAGATAATGAAATTTTCTAGTGGTGGGGGGGGGCACGCATAAGGATACATCAAGGATCAAAACTGTAAACACTTATAACTTTTGACAGAATAATCAGATCTCGTCGTACTACAGCTCATTCTTCTCAGCTCGTCAAGGCAGTTCAAAATCATATATCATAATTGAAATTTGATCAACAAATTGAAAATTCCTCCTTGAGTGTATTTCAGCCCATATTCCCATACACAAAAAAATGGCCAATTTCTATGTTCAAAACTGTGTATCTCGGTAGCCCGAAATGATAAAGAATGGTACTTGGACTTGATTTGAAGAAAAGAATCTTCTCTTCCATGTGAGGTGAATGATTTGAGTAAAAATATAATCATGAAGTAAGATACGATTGTTTCAAAAAATCAAGAAATCTGTTATATTCTTCTCATTTTCTCAGTCTCGACAGTTTTTCGATAGTAAACAGTGATGCAAGATAGATTAAGGGCAACTCAGCAGCTTATAGAGCAAGAAATTCTCTTCCATTTGAGACCAACTGCAAGTTTCTATCATGAATCGTACTCGTTTTAGAGACTCTTGAATAACAGTAAAATCGCAAAAAAATAAGAAAATATTTTTTTTTCAATTGGCTGTAACTTTTGAACGGTATTGAAATCATAAGTATGATTCATAAGAGTGAAAAGATCAGAGAATTCTATACAACCTTGACTACTTTTTTCTCTCTCAAATCTTGTTGTCATAAATACATCACTCTAACTTGATTACTTCAATAGCAGAACAAACAGCATGACAACAAAATTTGAAAATACTGGATGAACATCGCATTTCAAACAAAAAATAAAAAGAGAGACATCCTCACATGAATAAACAAAACCAAATGAATTTGAAAATCTGGGAATTTACAAATTAAAATGCACAAACTGCCCGAAATATTACTTGGGACAGACAGGTAGATCATTCAATAGATATATATATATATATATATATATATATTATATATATATATATATATATATATATATATATATATATATATATATATATAATATATATATATATAAAGATAACACCACTAATCCAGAATCAACATTTGCTACACATCTAATATGAAACAATCACACATACACAGATATCAACAGCAATTCAAAAATATTACACATAAAAACCAAGGGAGCTGAACTTAACACACTAGAAACTAGAGCAATATGAAATTTACAATAACTTAAAAACCGACCCACAAAAGCATCCTAAAGGAACAAATGATCTTCAAATCCCATAAACTTCTTGACTCAATGAAAAATTGAAATAAAACTACCACCACCACTGATACCAACTGACCACATCTCACCAGTCAATGATAATTATTTATTTATTTGAAAACTTACATACTTGAGGGCACCAGGAACTGAATAACATTATTGCCCTCATAATGAGATGAAGACAGCAGTGTTGAAATTGAATGTGAAAATCTGGAAGCACTCCACACGTGAGTACTAGTTTTATAGACAAACTAAATACTTGACAGACCAACAATTTGATAAACTGAGAACTTGTAGAATTGAAGTCTTGACAAATTGAAAACTTGCCTTAATCAAATTTTGATGAATTTAGAACTTTACGAATTGAAAACTTTTCTCAATGAAAGTTTATGAACATTTGAAGATTTGAAGAAAACTTGACAGATTGGATAATTGGTGAGTTGAAAATTAGAGAAAGTGATACTTGACATAATGAAAACTTGACAAACTAAATACTTAATGAACTGAAAACTTGATGACCTGAGAACTTGACAAATTAAAAACTTGTCTCAATGAAAATTTGTTGAACTGAAAACTTGATGGATTGGATACTTAGTGAATTGAAAACTTGACGAAATGAAAACTTGACAAATTGAAAACTAGACAATCACCCAATCAAGCTTCCTGCTCTGCAGCCTGCAGATGCGTCTGAAAATGCCTCGTGTGGCTTGGCCCATGATATTGATTACACTAGTGACTTTCTGGGTTAGAGAACTCGCTCAAGAACTTACTGTTGTATTATAATCTTTGAAACCCGCATTTTTTAATTTACAGAGTTGGTGAAAATTTTGAAGACAGCTGAATATTTCTTCCACAAGTATAATTTGAGAGGAGGTTTCATTGGAGATCCTATTTGTAATGAAAAATTACTCTGTCGCTTCAACATTTTTGTCCCTCATATGAATCCGAACTCATTTTTAAAATGAGAATGTGGTGAGGTAATACATATGATTTCGATACCGAGTTCCAAGAGAGAATGAATGGCGAAAACCGCACAACCCGTATCAGTTTGTTGATGTAAAAGTTGTAAATTAACCAGCTGAAGTCATGCGCATGTCTATATCTGTGTGACATCGTCCAAATAGCCTCAGCTGATGTTATGAATGGAAAAACTGTTGTAATTGCATGAAATGAATTCTTCACCTGACTATTAATGATAAATCAAAACAATTTTTTCTAATGTCATTTCAATGTTATCTGTTATATCCTGAAAAAGGACTAAGGCCGAGTGAGTCAATAAATTGTCGTTGTCCAACGAACTTGACCTGTAAAAAGGTTCGAAGAATTCGTGTTCAAAATTTGAAGCTGAAACTCTTTCTAAAGTTATTGTAGAACATACAAACAGACGGACAACGATTTTGGCTTTCAGTAAGTCGAAAGTGAGAACTTGCTAACGCTCGTTCAATAAAAATCGTAAACCTTATTATAATATTCAAGTTCTTGCATAAAGTTAACTTTTCAGGTTTTTTTTGAAAATTCATTGCTAATGCATTATAATATTTCCATTATAACATGGACGTAGATAAATATCATTACCACACATTGCAATACACTGACCGATATACCGTACTTGATCTTTATACTTGAATCTTGCTTGTGTTATGAGATAATGAATCTACATCTGCCTTTCCATTAGAATAATTACTAATATATTATTATAAAAGAATCATGAGAGTTGAATCTGAAACCTATCTGTAAATGAATTAATTTTATTAGTTTATTTCTGTCATGATTTAAATAAGTGAAATAAATTTTAGTAACTTGCGTATACGCACATAATGCATTAGTAAATTCAGACCATTTTCGTATTTATTCTCTTGTAGGGCCTACAATGCTCTTTCTCATCAACAATATACAATAGACCTTATAATTTATTCTATTTGAAATGATCTTTGATTGGTAAACATAGCATGTTGATTACACTAAGTATCGGTTGCACAAAATCCGGTCATTTTAATCATGATTAAATCCAAGAGAATCAATCAGAGAAGCCGTCTTATCAAAAAGGCCTTCTCTGATTGGTTCTTGTGAAATTAGTCACGGTTAAAATTTAACCAGCTATTGTGCAACTGGGCCTGTTAATTATTCTTAAATATATTTTCCTGGATGTATAGAATTTTGATCATCACACTGATCTTGAACATCCTATCGCAATTACCGTACAGTAGGCCTATAGGTAATAAAATGGATTATCTATTTTCAATAATGTTAAAAAAGACTAAAATAAGTAAAAATGATTATTAATGGGTTTTCTGTAATCTAATTTGAAGTATGAGTGCTTTATTTTTAGTTTTATCTATCATTTTTTAAGAAGTTTCATTATTGTGTCTGTCTTTCAAGATTTGTATATATGACAGCAGGCGATTGGCAACAGACAGTATAGTGAACGGTGGGGATTCAATTAAAAAGGTATGATATCTCTGAAAAAAATTGATCATTATATATCATTTACTCTAATTATTATACAAATATAAGTGAATATTGCAATGATTTATTAATTATTATTGTGTCTTACAAAGTTCTTCCCAGTAATGCAAAGATAATCCAATCCTCTCTTCGCTCTGCAGGTTCCGTTGGGAAAGAGTAAAACGAAATTCTTCTTACGATTGAATCCGCATAAGTATTGTTGCATCCTATGATGCAGCATTTATTTTCCATTTTGAAAAGATTTTTTATTCGACTTGACTATTAAAAAAACTTTCAATCATTTTATTCAAAAATTCAAAGAAGACTCCTGCCTTTCAAATTCCAACAATGTACAAGTAATCATAGACACAGAGCTAGTGGAGTGGCTTCAGCTCAGAGACGTCATTGCAAAGAGCTATTTTTATAATAAGTTGATAAACATTTCGGTAATAGATTATTCATTTTCTATCATGAATTATAAAAAATACTAGAATGAGTCGAAATTGTGATTATTGATTTTAATGTTTGAAACAAATAATATTTTTATTATTTTCTTGTCACTGGGGAGCCACAAGAATCAACGTGGGCGCATGCGCTTTGGCGCGACTGAAAAGCGGGCAAATTCAAACTTGTTATGCTAATGTATCTAACCAATATTCTACAAAATGCAGTTTAAAATATTAATGATATTAAAAATATTTTTAACATTTCATACTCAGCTCATTTTAACTGACAAAGTCAGCAAGTAAATAATACTAATCTTGATAAATTATTTATTAATACTTCTCAACTGTAAATCAAATTCTTTGCACATGAATTTTTGTACAATATGAACAATAACATGATATCATTATTTAGTTAACTCTTTACACTTTCATTTCCTAGTTATTTTCAATCCATATGGAAACTGTGAGTTATTTAACTCACAATAAAAAATACTAAACGATGGCTATTCAACCCAGAGTTGACTTATTCAAGTCTATATGTTCAAGAGAACTAAGATTATAATTTTTTGAAGCCCCTACCTTGATGAAGCTCAGATTTTTTCAAATTGAAATTTTATGTAACATATTTGTGTTGAAAATGTATTTATTATCAAATAACAGAAAAGCCATAATATAATATTTGCGATGTGAGGCTAAGTGAACTAAAGGGTACCTAACTAAACTTGTTTCTCACAACCAATAAGTTGATGGCAGGAAGGGGACGCGAACACAGAATGGACTCAGCCTGTTGGTCAAACAGAAGATGGTAGAATACATTTCAATGACAAATTAGGCTAGACTACTGACCAAATTGTTCAATAAAAAATGAATTTTTCGCCACACTGCACAGAAAGCAGCTGTTTTCCAGTCCCTACGTAGATCTGAAAGACCTTGTTTGCAGACGACGTCAGAAAAGGGTTTCTTTTCCGGTCTAGGCCAGAAAGTTGTCTCTTTCCAGCCGCTTATGGCTGGAAACAACGCGCTAATTATTATTAATAAGTCATCCGCTAGATCGGGCGAGTGTCCACTTTCATAATAAGCTGAAGTCGCCATGATTTTAGTTCCAGTTTCGAATCAAACTAATTCGCTTCGCAACCAGTTTTATTCAATTATTTATTGTTGATTAGTGCATTCCGAATTTTCAAAAATGCTTGAAGATGACTGTGGTATTCCAAGTGAAATTTTAAAAGAATCTGAAATCCTGACTGCAAATCTTCTACCACTAAAATCAAGAGATAGGTACGATAGCTTAACGAGTATTCTTTATTTTGTATTCTTTATTTATTTTGTCAGCAATACCTGTAGTGTGGCGAAAAATATCGTTCGCACCACGGGCAAAAATGTTTTTCCAGCTCTCAATCTTTTCTAGTCCTCGGCCTACGGCCTCGGACTTGAAAACCGATTTCGAGCTGGAAAAATCTCATTTTCTGCTCTAGGTGCGAAATATACTATTGTGTCTCAGCTTGTATACGACGATTTTTAAATTTTTATCTTACAAACTATTATGATAGTCAGTGAATTCACGACGTTAGATATATAGGCCTACTAACAATTCAGAGATCAACTTCATGTATGTTTCACTTGAATCTGTTAATGCTGAATACATGTCAATAAGCATTGTTTTAATTTTTCATAACAACTGGATTATCATCAAGGACAAACAATGAGCTTTTCAGTGTATAACCTTTAAAACGACCAGTTGTGTTTTATAGGAATGAAAGTAATAGATGCTTTGTCGATCATAATAGCTGATAACACTAGGTCACAACTGGAATTATTGATGAATTTACCAAGTGCATTTCTATAATTGGTGTAAGATTTTGGTCAAATTAATGCATAAAAATGTATTTGTTTGATTAATTTAATTCGCATGATTATCTGTTCAGTTTTATATAAGATATCCTGAAAATTGAATAATATATTTAATTTCTTGATGTGAATATGGAGGGTTATGAATTGAAACGGAATAATTTCTTTTCATGGATAGTTTTATTAAGACAATATTTGAGTTTGAAAGCTCATAACATAATTAATTATTTACTAAGGGTCAAAATGTATTGAAGCGTCTAAAGTAGAGAGTAAAGGAAAGTACTCTATTCAAGATAGAGTTGATCATTATTAACAAGAATCTTATTAATATTAGATAAACTGGAATGAATTTTGAATCACAGCTATCTACTATAGAAGGCTATGGAAACAGAAAATTGGCAACTCTGCAGTCCTATCACATTTTCACTCTACTTGGGCTATGATATAAAGTCAGCTGACTTTATCATGAATCTCTACTCTCTCTCATGAATCTGAAAATTTGTATGATAGCTAAAAAATAAACCTTTACAATAGGTACCTACTGTGTATAGTGAAATTCATGTTATAATGACAGTGCTGGAGAAAGATAGTAGAACAGCGATTCTCTGCCTCGCCACTGCCTTCTGATACCGGTATTTCTGATGTAATATCAACTGTTCATTCTTGTTTAAAATAATGTACTTTACTTGTCAAGAAAATATGGTTTTCAATTATCAAATAATAATAAATGTTCATAATTTAGATTAAATATTCTGTTGATTAATATTATATTTCAACATTGTTTAAAAACGATCTGGCAACATTGCAGAACTAGAAAAGGAAAGCGCTACATGCTTTGTCGAATGATCGTCAAGGATACCGTAGCAATCTTAATGTTAATCAAATACTGCCATTATAACGTGGACCTCACTTTAGTTTTGGTGCTATAATCCGTACCGATTTTAATAAATCACTTCGATTTTAGGGATGGTTTCAGTGAAAATCTCCCACTGAGGATCCAGTAAATTTCAGGTTTGACCTCAGCAGTGTCTTTTAGCACATACAAAAATACCATAAAACTTTGCATTTTCGTATGAATCGAGCTGAAATGCGGCAGAGACCGGTTATTCTCCCTTTGGAGAATCACGTGAAGCAGAATCCTCAGTTCCAATTACAAATAATAGAATACACATACCGTACAAGACATAGAACTTAAGCAATTTGTACATGCTTTCTATATGGTACCATTTTATCATTTCATATCCAAAATTTCTATCAAGCCAATAGGATACTTTGAAGGAATTGTAGTTTTGTTTAATTATTATTGCTCCAGTGCTTCAATAAACGTTCTAGAGAGCTTTGGCGTTATCAACTCCCTTTTAATTCTCAGAATGTGAATGATACATGCATAATAATCATATAGCATGTATTAGAAACAAGAAATAATAATAATGATATAGGTGTGACATTATTGTTGGTGGAGAGTCCTTACAGGAAGGTCCCACCTAACCTGAATAAGGAACAGTGTATAGGTGCGTAGACTATATGTGCCGTCAATGGGGAATGGGCATCGCGACTGTTATACTTCAGCCGGGACCGATTCGGGAACGAGTAATATCAGAAAAAGCACAAGCTGTAGGTGAGTGCGGACTGATATCACTGTCGCACGCAACTCGCTTGCTGAAAACTTTCTTTGCAGGATATATACTACCGCTTCAGAGCACTAAATGACACCAGTATAAAGTTTTAGTGCAATAGTGCTTAAGCTTTCCATAACTAAAACAACAAAGTTACCAGAGGTGAGCGCCGCGAAGTTATTGGAATTTCCGCAATAGAATACTTGCATTTTTTCAACGAGTTTCATCAACTAAGATTGCTAATAATTTTTTTAAAATTATTCAACTAGAATCTCAAGTTGATCAATAGTCTAAAATGCATAAAAAATATTGTTCTTTGTGAGACTTTTTCTTTCAGAGCATAGTAAAGGTTATGAAGATGATATTGTGGTTTCAATCCATATTGAATGGAAACACTCCAAGTAGTCACAACCAAAATAATATAATAAATTTGTAGTTGAAGCATTGAAATAATATATAAGTTTAATGGACCAAGTATCAAAAAGATTTTTCCTCAGAAAATGAGTTTTTTATAGGAAACAGGTAAATCAATTAAGAAATATTATCAAACGTTTTATTAAATTGAATATCAAGATAGAAAAATTAAACAAAATCTTAACCAATTTATTTATCTACATCTTTTTAAATAGTCAATTCCTTAAAGTTGAAAAGTCAAGTTAAATTGATTGTCAAGAATTAGTGTTGGGAATAAAATTCTCAGGCTAATTCTTGATTGGAAGCGGTGAGAATCAACCCGTCTTTTGACTGTCGACGTCGATAGCTACTAGACGGTACTTCCCAGTTTGGTGAAGTTTATGACGAATACTCTGACCGTTTTCATCCTTCAAATCAACCTCCACATAGTCTTCATTTCTAAAAAAATAAAAACATTTTATTAATATTCAAATGTTATAAATGAGTTGTAGACTGAAACAATCAGTGAAGCAAGAACATTGAACTGAAACTTATTTCTCTGAAAAAGGAGAAGCTTCCCTTGTTCTTGTAACCAACAACCAAAATCGTTAATGAAATCCAAATATAATTTATATTTGAAAAAATGACCAAACAAAACTTATTCTCTGTCAATAAGTTTCTAACAGCATACAGTATTTTCATTATAATAAATGACTATGCTATTGAATACAATTTGATATACGAAAAAAAGGAATGATTAAATCATACATAATACGAAACCTTTGTTATCATAAAATCACTAATAGGAAGGGAAAAATGAGCAGAAAAAGGAATTGAACACAATGAAAATATTTCTTTAAAAATGAAGTAGTTATCATTCCTCACTGTTTCCATAAATTGAAAATATTTCTTTAAAAATGAAGTAGTTATCATTCCTCACTGTTTCCGTTAATTGAACTATTTCTTTAAAAATGAAGTAGTTATCATATCTGGTTAATGAATCTACAAACCAATCCAAATTTAAAGTACCTACTAATAAAATGTCGCCTAAATTTATGAGGTTTGATGCACTTAAAGCTATAAGTTACACTAGTGAGACATTGGCACAGGTTTATTCAAGCAATTTCAAATATGAAATTCTGGTGGTAGAAGCTTACAAGTAATTCTCAAGAGTAATAATGTTGGACGTTACTAAGAAGAAATTACGTTTAGAAGAAACGCTTCGTACCTTTTGGTAACTGTTCCAAAAATAATTTTGTGTTCCCATTGGGAAATGATTGATGTCGGTGACTCATTAGGTCCCCATTGCTCCTTTAACTCTTCTACTCCTGCTATACAAAATTGAGTAGCCTGGAAAATAGAGTTCACGACATTTACATATCAAAATTTTCAAATATTTTACATTTAATTGTTGATAATTTGAAGCTATCACGAGAAAAAAGTAATCAATAATTGAACGTAAGACTTGATCTCGGGTATAGCTTGATTTGAAATAATTGAAATTAAGGAGGTAATAGAGGCTCCCTTGCCAAGGGGACATAAATTGCTTCTTGGGGGGATTTGAATGGCCATGTTGATATTAGATGGGAGGGGGAGGAACGGGTGTTAGGAGGACAGAGTTATGGGGTGAAAATGAAGGTTTGCAGCGACAATGCACTGGCTTTCGATTTGTCAATAGTCAATACTTTCTTTCAAAAAAGGGGAAGATCAGCTCATAACCTATGATTTATTGTGGGACCTCATGGCGAAAATAGTGATTGAGAGAAGAGACTGAGACAGGAGATGGTGATTGGTGAGTAGCAGTTTGACTTTATGCCTAGAAGAGGAACCACAGATGCGATATTTGCGCTTAGGCAGCTGGTGGAGAAGGCAAGAGAGACACGGTCTGAGCTGCACTTGGCCTTTGTGGACTTGGAGAAGGCCTATGATAGGGGGTCCAGGCAGGAGCTGAGATGGAGTAAGAGGGAAAGGTTTGTCCCTGAAAAATATATTCGTCTGGTGAGGGAAATATTAAGAGGAGCCATCACACACGTAAGAACAAGTTTGGGAAAAACTGATGAGTTCCAAGTACAAGTCAGTCTTCAACAAGGCTCAGCACTCAGTCCATACTTGTTTTACTTAATTATTGATGTCATAGGATCTGAGGTTGAGAGGCCAGTGCCAAGGTGCATGCAGTTTGCAGATGACATTGTACTCTGCGAAACGACTAGAAACCAGTTGAACGGGATATTGGAAAGCTGGAGAAAAGCGCTTGAGGAAAGAGGCATAACAGAGTACATGGCATTGGGGAACGATGAGGAACTGACCGTAGGACTAGATGGAAGCCAACTCAAATCAACGATGAGCTTCAAGTATCTGGGCTCACGTTTGCAAAGGGACAGTGAACTGGATGCGGAAATACAGCATAGACTGAATTGCGCGGATGGTTCAACTGGAGATGGACAAGTAGTGTGCTCTGCGATAAGAGAGTGAACTGTAAGGTGAATGCCTCTTTCAAAGAGGCTAGAGAAGAAAATGGAAGTGACTGAAATGAGAATAGAATGCTGAGATGGAAGTGAGGGGTCACGATTCGTAATGAGGTGATTAGAGGTACAGTTGGGGTGGGACCCTTGGGTAGGAAGATGCAGGAGGCCAGGATGAGGTGATTTGGACGTGAGGAGGATTATGTGGCACGGAGGGTGCAGGATTTGAATCTGGGTGGGACGAGAGGGCGAGGAAGGCCAAGGATGAGGTGGAGAGGCTGATTCGCGGGAGAGGGGTTGGCGACGCGGGGAGGAGAAGGACAGGATTTTGTGGAGGAGACGGCTGAAGGAGGGAAACGCCGACCCCAATTGATTGGGATAAGGCTTAGTCAAAGAAGAAGAAATTAGCGGTGTAATTGGGATATACAATATGAGCCGTTATGCTTGTCAAGAAATACTTGAAATTTTCATTTTTTATGAATTTAAATCAAACCTGTGGAGGAAGATGTAGAAATCTGGGTTCCATACGACGCAAATCACTGAGAGGAATTCTATTTGTCTCCCCGAAATCAATTAGGAATACCTGAAAATCAAACATTTTTATTTCATTACACATAAAAATCATTACGATTTTTTTTAAAGAATCACTTGAACCCTTTTATTTAATTGATAACACGACCAGTTTCACCCATTATCAGGTGCCAAACTTTTTTTTGAAAAATTTCAAAGAAAACTAAATGGTACTAGAGAAATTCAATAGAATACATAAAATTACACATATGATGGCATACGTATGAGAAGAGTTTCCAAACATACTTGCCTTCTCAATACTCATCATAGATAACTTAATCGCAACACATAATGAAATACACTTAGAAGATACGGTCATGTACTGAAATATTAAGCTATAAAAATATTAATTTCAACTAGAGAGATTTTAATAGAACAGCTGAAAGAAGAACCTCAGCTGCATTTCTGAAAATTATTCTGCGAAATTTTCTCAGTCAAGAAAATAGTATATTATCCTAAAAGGATTACAGGTGATAGAAGGCAGCAATTTACGTCTTCGTGGGGTGAAAATTGCATCAAAATAACGCCACTCTCAGGCAATCGGCACAGTGAAATTTTGATGATGAGAAAATCATAATTACCATATGAGACTACAGATTGATTAACAAGGCAACTGACAAAAGGTCAGACTTGTTAAAAGTAGTTATAAAAATAACAATAAATGAAATACACTAGACTTACATCACACGATTTTTCGCCAAACCGTTGTACGTCACGCACTTTGGCTCGTAACCAAACAAATCTTCCAACTTTGGAAATTTTTTTTGCAATCACCAATTCACCAATCAGTGGAAATACGTTGAGATGCTGGTAGTGGCGAATGTTGTACGGCTCATTCAATGCTGTCATTAATGTGTGCAACGTTTCTTTACAAGATTCACCTTCATCATCTTCACCACCAGAATACTCAACAGATTCGTAGTCTATTTGCATATACGTGACATATGATCTACGAACAATTTTCCGGTTCTTTTCAGCATCTGATTAGAAAACAAAACAATTTATCACAACAATAAATTATATTATAATTATTTTTTTTCATTTCGGATGATGCCCACATGAGCTATTAGCTTGTGCGTGCGTGGGTAATCAAAAGTGCATGAGTGATTTGATGAGATGATCAAATGAGCCCACGACCAGGTAGCGCTAGCAGACTGAAGGATGCAACGCTCAGCTATCCTGGCCAGCAAAGACTGGTTATTGCAAGTATAACTAGACAACATTAATATAACTAGTACAACATATAACTAACATAACCTGGCTAATAAAGAATGATTCAACTTGAGAGGCAAATATGCAGATTATGATATATAAATTGAGCTTCTAGACAAGAACATCAATTAAACTGTAATGTATGTACGGAATTTCAAATAAATTAGTACATCTTCTGAGTTTTTATAAAAATGAGAAAAACCTTACCATTGATAAACTCCCAATGCCCATAGAACCGTGTAGGTGATAGACATCCGTTTTGTAGGACTTTGATCTTTATAATGCGTCCCTCCCCTGGCAATTTTCGTCGTGTGTAAGTTTCAGTCTTGACAACTGCAGATACATCTGGAACAAATTAATATTCATTGAGACTTCTCACTTTATTCAATGCCACATTCACTGATCCTATTCTAGTGTCACATTACATGTGATGATTATATCTTGCAAACCTATCGACTCAGTAATGTCATGTTCTATTTCTAGAATTGAACTATAAAACTATTATAAAATAATATAAAGCTATTATATAATACTGTAATGCTATTATAAAATGCGGGAACTACTAAAAAACTGCACTTGGATATCTAATTTCCTGAAAATATCCAAATTATTTATATCATACGTTTGTACTGACCGACTAAGTTTATTTAAGATGAATCAAGAGTTTAGAAATAATTACCAATATGATGAAAATAATATGATATTTACCTTTACCCATGAGTTTATGTATTTGTCGACATCCTAACTTCGGACAACGACCAGTCTCTCTGTAAAAGCTACAGATTGTCTTCTCGTCCATGGGAATGCATCCAGAGGTTGCCATCAACTTTTTGTCATTAAAATGGTCCAGTCTGTTAGTTTCAGCAAAGTAGTTGCTTGCCGTGGGGTTCCACTCTGAAATAAATTCAATTTACGAGCTGATTATATATTCTTTGTCCCATGAGAGCCTGACTTATTTGAGAGGGTCTCAGTACATCACCTGCCTATTTTGGCCATTTCGTGAGATACTGAAACAAGTGGCAAGTTGAGCCACTCAGTTCGTCGAATCTCACGGCAAAACAACATAACATAAAAGGTAATCTTGAATTATGTTTCAAAGGAAAAGGGAAGGTTAAGGGGTTCGGGCTTTCTTTTGAATGACAATATTCTGATATTATTCGAGAAATATTAAAAATATCATTCGAATATATTATTATGTATAGAGTGTAAGAATGAATTTTGGCCCCTTTTGATCACAAAAACTGTTATTTGATGTGAATGGGCAGTGCAGCGTCTTGATTAACAGAATGACAATGTTGATGGAACTAGTCATTATATAGTTATAAAGACAAAACAACAATACAGCCAACATAAGCAAAAATATACCTATATTGTCGACAATAATTGACCTACACCCTTACACCTACATCAAATATCTATTTTGATTTATTCAGAATGTAAGTTACAGGGACGTGAGAGTAATCACTTCATAGAATAATTACAGCATGTAGAATCTACTCGAATTCTACTAAAATTGTCCTAAATATGACGTAAAATGACAAATTATTATAATGAAAACACTCGGATGTTGTCAGAAATATCATCAATTTTCTAAGAAACACATAATTTTCTAAGAAACATCCCAGTGTTTTCATTATGGATGGATATCAAAACAACATCATATATCACCAACATCAGTATCTGAAGACAAATTAATATTAATCCATCTACAATTGGCACGGTAGAACGGTCTTCACGGAAGTCTACATGAATACAGGGTCACTTTTTAGAAATAGTGAGTTTAAGTAAAAACGTCTGATTTACCCAAGTACAATTGCAACATCTTTAGTGACACAATAGGCTACAAATTATTGTAACTATATACATGAAATATCATTTATATTTACAATATTTAATAATTTTTTGAACAACAACATTAAAATAAAAAAGAATTGAATGTTATTAATGTATACAAAAACACAATAATTTTTTCTTATTCAAGAAAAACATGTGAAATAACATTGATGGCTAACATTTATTTACTTTTGGTACCAAATTGGCAACCGTTGGTACTATTCACTGGCAAGCAGTTTGCCTACTTACTATTTTGTTCTCTGGAGAGGGCTTTCATGCCTATATATTTGATTATTTTGTCGTTTATTGATTCATCATGAATTTTGACAACAACCTCCAACGAATTCCTGAAATGGATAAACAATTAATATGTAGTATGAGTTGATTCAAGTAGAGGCAGGTTACATTTATTAGGAGAAAACAATTAATTTAGATTGTTACATGAATCACATCTTGATAGAAAAGTATCCTTTGCAAGTTGGAAGAAAATCAGCCGGAAAACAGCCAAATGCTGATACAGTACTAATATAAAATTGACATGGAGGGGAAAATAGCAACGTAGCAAAAACATGACCGGAATAAACCAGGGATCGCATTTTTGGTAATTCACTCAAAGCTGCCACAATTGGTTGGATGGAAAGAGTGGATTTTATGTTTAGTTTCGTTTCTCAACTAACATTCTCTTTGAGGAGAGTGCGGTCCTGACTGTAAGATAGCTCTTCATTAAAAACATTTCAACACATTTATTGTCAAACATGAACATTCTTGGGCCCATTACACATATGCATCAAACGCGGCCGTATGCTATAAAAACTGGTATTACAGCTATACCCCTCCAGAGATCTCTTATACAAACCAATTCCTTCTATATTTCACATGTTCTGTATCGTAACTTGGCTCGTCACTTCCCACATCAGATAGTATTTCAGGAGGTCTCTAAATCCTCATTTAAATTGAAATTGAAGACATTTTAATACAGCTGAGAATGGACAATGCAGAAAACATCATCACAACAAATTATAATACCCATCTTGATCGATAAATTAACTGGTGATGATAACCTCTATACTGGTCATGGAATCTGTATGCACCATTACACTAATAATTAATACTTTTTTCGAGATATCCAATAATTCACTGAATGCAATTATAACTATATTCAATAAGATTCTTTATGCATCAAAATTAGTGTTTCATTTCTCTCTGTAAAATTTGTAATTTGCAACTCTGGTTTGCGCACAGGCATTAATTTTTTCCCATGCAGACCGTTTTCTAAGAATTTCATTTGGCTTTTGTATTCATGAAGTTGTTTTGTATTGAAACTGAGATTTTTACTTTGTAGATTGCATTTTTTAAAAATAAATATATTTTTGTCTGTCTGTCTATGATGTATCGTTCCTCATCATTTTCTCTATCTGCTTTTACTCTTTCCAACAAACCCTTAGTAAACTCTTCATCACAGCCTTCTGATTCTGTAATCAATGTACATAATTGTAACACCCTCGGGTTAATAGGCAGATCAATATTCAACTCTCCAGCTATTTTCAGCAAGTCACATTTCTTCGACCTTCCTAAATATGACATTTTCCACACAAAACTTCAGATCTCTGCGGCGATAAATTACTTTCATCTCGTTTAACTCAATCCCTTGAATTTAATTTCAATCACTTGAATTCAATCTCAATCTCGGATGAGTCCCCAAAATATAGGAAATCTTATTATCCTAAAATAAGATCTTCCATCACACTTCAATAGACTTCTATTCATTTCTTAACAACTTACACTTTTCAAATCAATTTATACATTTGAGTTAATTCCAGAAACTAAATGCTGATTTTTGTCAAATTTGTTATTTTAATGAATAATATTTTAAACACATGATAATAAAATAATATGTGTTACGTTATTCACCATATTAGAAGTTCTAACACTGGATAATAGCTTGCAAAATAAAATATTTCCTACAGTATTGAGCCCTGCAACCCTAGATTAGTCTTAGGCTGGCCACGACAAGACATGCATGATGAACATGTGTTTACACACATGTCGTCATACATTGATGTCTCACCAAAAAGGCTTGAAGTTGTCTCTGAAAATGATCTCATCACTAAGAGAAAACACTATACTAATTACGTGAAACCAAGAGAAAATGTAAAAAATTAATGTGAAATTGCATGTATCAAATCGAAATAGTGTTCTATTAACGGGTTTCATTAAATGAGCTGTCGGAAATGATAGGAATTCCTCCTCAAATTTTGAATTGTTATAGTTTTATAGAGAATTTAATGCTGAACTTTTTGGTGTGGCTCACGACTATGTAGTGTTGGCTGTGATTGCTTAAAGTAGGGCATTTTTACGTTGAGAGGTCTACGGTGACGTCACATAGCCGGCTGTGTTCTCCACATGTGTTATGGAATCGAGACAACCCCCTGTATACTATCCTTAGATTTACCTCTCATGAGTTTCAAAGTTGAAGAGATTCGCTGAATGAACTTTTTATCACTACTGTAATATCAGGGTTGATATTTTTCATACAGACCTGCGGTTTAATTGGGAAATTTCGTAAGTCGCAATTTCTAACAATTTGGCAACGCTGATATTTCGTCGGCTGGAGGGCCATGTCTCAACCAACTCTCAATTCAGACTATAATATATGCCTATAAAGGATTACAATAAAATTATCATGAAGTTACTTACCTATTGGAATTGTTGACAACAGTCATTTTCAGTGGTTCTTTGGTTATAAGAAGAGATGTCAAGTAGTTGGCAACATCTTCTGAATCGATCTTATCCTCAATCTTTGGTACCTATGGAATTGATAGATTTATGACAATATCTTCAAACATGTATCTGAATAAATTAATAAATAATAATAGAAATGCAACATACACATTGTTTCCTTCAAAGAACAATGCACCTGTGCAATGGCTTAAAACCGATTCTTGATCCATTCAGTGATCATTTTCGCAAATTATGAAAACATAAAATGAAATTGTCACACTTTTATTATTGTATAATACTAAAATATGAACAGAACCTGGGTGTGGCTTTACCAGCCACATCTTCAGCTGTTTGTTTACAAAGGCTGAAGATGTGGCTGGCAAAGCCACGAAACCAGGTCATGTTTATATTTTTAGTATAATAATAAAAGTTTTCATTACGGGAAAGTACCACATCACACACAACACAACTGTAAAGTACGCAAATTCTGTTTGAAATGTTTACAAAATATCCAATTTCAACTGTTATACATCATCTGGAAAACCATTAAAAATCTTCTTTGTTTAGCTTTTCTCTTATTTTTTTAATCAACTCTTTATCGGTTTTCTTAATTCATTTTAGTTTCAATTTTTAATATTAAATTCTTATTTCAGAAGAACAACATCTGAATCATACTTTTGAGGTGAATGAGGTTTGTTTTGTCGTGAGCTGAAAATGTAATGAAAGAAAATAATACATCTCAAAGAAGTTTACAGCTCAACGCTTCAACCCAGAGGGCAAAATTTAGACAGTGTATAATTAATTTCTTAAGAAATTGCAGTTCTTAAGAAAAATATTAATATGAGAAATTGAGAATTCTAGTGAGGTCCACGTTATAATGGCAGTGCAGAAAGATAGGAGAACAGCTTTGCAGGTTCTCTGCCTTGCTACTGCCTTATACCGGTATATCTGATATAATATTAACTGTTCATTCTTGTTTATGAATTATTGTATTCGATTCATCAAGAAAATATGGTTTTCAATGATTAAATAATAAATGTTCATAATTTAGATTACATATTATGTTAATTAATTACATATTTCTAGATTGTTAAGACAATCTGGCAACGTTGCAGAGGTAGAAAAGGATAACGCTATCTGCTTTGTCGAATGATAAACAATAATAGCAATTTTAATGTTAATGTAGTAGTAGTAGTAAATCAACCTTTATTGACAAAATTATAGTAAACAATACAATTTATTACACAATAAATTGAATTATATTTGATATTATTAGGTTGGTGACTGGCATAACCTTTGAAGTTGTCTGTCAGGAGTCGGTTATATCCTAGTAATTGAATTCCCGTATCATATCATTTGTTAAATTCAAAGCCGCCATCAGAAATGCCGTCAAATCATCCGATCCCTTCCCGTTCAGCCATTCGACTACCTCAACCGCGGAGAGTCTGCACCTTCCAAGCCATGCTATTCGCACATCCGCAAATATCGGACAAACCCCCACAAAATGAAGCATGTCCTCTTTCTCCACCAAATTGCATAAGGAACATAACCACTGTCTCTCCTCTCTTCCACGCCCAAAGTTGAGATAGAAGAATGAACCTCTGGCTTTAAGAATCAAACTTATCTTTTTTCTATCGTAGCCCGAGTTTGGATAAGATTTGACATCACTCCCCTGCTCCAACTGTTTATACAGTGGATGAAATTCTGCTTCATTAGCTCCCCTTAAGGTGCGTACAGACTTTCGCTCTGCTCCGCAATCGAACGTAATTCGAGCAGAGCGATTGATGATCGAGCAAGAGTGGAACGCGAGAAGAGCGTGTAACAGAGGTCGAGCTTGGCAAGCTCCTAGGTCGAACTAACCAATAGTTTCGCATGCGTGGTCAACGTGTTTGTTTGTAATGTTTGTTAATAGTTACGATCTCTGTGTTAGCAAATAAAATTATCAAAATTAATAATCAATCATTAAATTGAATAATATAGTTATAAAAGCATTTATAATAATAGGTACCGGCATATTAGCATTTAGAAGAAAGAAGCCGAACTCCCAATCAAGTTTTTCACCTTTTGAAACAATGACAGACATTACCTTTTATAATAAAATATTAAAATAAATTAAATAATCATAGTATTCATTATAAATTTATTGACCGAGCGAAGTGAGGTCTAAGATTCAAGTCGACGGTTTGGCATTTCTCTTAATGTTTAAATTTTTAAATGCTTATATGTTGCGCATTTACGGCGAAACGCGGTAATAGATGTTCATGAAATTTGACAGGTATGTTCCTTTTTAAATTGCGCGTCGACCTATATACAAGGTTTTTGGAAAATTTGCATTTCAAGGATAATATAAAAGGAAAAAGGAGCCTCCTTCATATGCCAATATTAGAGTAAAAATCAGACTATAGAATTATTAATCATAAATCAGCTGTCGAGTTGATTATAAATCGCATGCCATGACGCATGCAATTCAATATCTCAATGTAACTTTGTAAAAAATCAGCAGCTGTGTAGACTATAAATTGCATGCCTCATTGAATGAAATTTTTATGCACTATTAAGTAGGATGACTTAAAATTAAAAATTATAAATTGCATGCCTCATTGAATGAAATTTTTATGCACTATTAAGTCATCCTACTTAATAGTGCATAAAAATTTCATTCAATGAGGCATGCAATTTATAGTCTACACAGCTGCTGATTTTTTACAAAGTTACATTGAGATATTGAATTGCATGCGTCATGGCATGCGATTTATAATCAACTCGACAGCTGATTTATGATTAATAATTCTATAGTCTGATACAAAGAGCTCAATAACAGCTTGTCTGGGCGCCTATAGATGTCTTCTGGTTTTCTCGCGCTAAATTCCGGGACGCATTATAATTGTGATAATTAAATTTTGTGTAAGCATGATCTGATCAAATAAATAGTGGGTGTATCAGTGTGGATGTGGTTTGGGACGTCGTTCAGTTATAAATGCTATTTATTCTATTGATAAAATTTTTGTTCATTATTTGCTATTATATTCTTTAATTTTTATAAGTTTTGGAATTTTGAATTCTCAATTTGTTTTATTTTCACTTTTTTCATAAGTATTTGAAATCTTTGTACTTTTCATTTTTAAATTAGGTGGTATTTTTGTTGTTTGTATTATTTATTATTGCATAAGTTCGTATTATTTTATCATTATTTTTCTTTTTTCATTTGTATCGGTACAATTTTTGTTGTTAAGGAGACATATTTGGGGAAACCCGTTGTCTCCATTGTGAATAAATAAATAGATAAATGAACTATTGATTGCGTGCAATAACATTGTATTGTCTCTCGAACTTTCTCTGCTTTGAACTTGGGCTGTCCTGTTGCCGGTATGTCTTGAAGAAGATTAGCTTTTCATGTTAGCATTTTTGATACACCAACAGCCATTAGCCGTTTTCACACCGATATGTCGCCGACACGAGATATCGGACAGGATACAGACAGGATTTACTCTGATGGACAGTATAAGAGGAGGCTGCGGTTTATAACTACGCGAGGTCTACTGTTCACAGAACTAGTAGTTATATAAACATAATGTATTATTAGGCTACCCAGCAATCCCCTGGTCAGAACATTTTATTTAGTTTTGTCACCCGATCAGCTGGATTGAACGTTTCACATTTGTGAGGTTAGGCTGTAGTGAAGTCAACAATAAGAAAAGAGCGGATCGATCATCCTTCGAACCTCAATCGAACCCTTGCGTAACATCTCGCGTAACGTTCATGATTGGAGCGATTGCGGAGCGAGTGCGGAGCGAGTGCGGAGCGTGTTGGAGGCGCGTATATCTGTACACACCTTTACCCATTCAACTCTCATTTTCTCTTTCATTCCCTCGTACATGGACATGAAATCATTTCTCCTTTCAGTCCTATCAGTCAGTCACAAGGTAGTCATCTCACAAGGTTACAGTCCAATTACTCGTCCCATCTCATCTACTCTCTACACCAAAAACTCTTTCTTCTTAATACCTTTTCTGCTAACTCTCTAAGTAGTCTCATAACTCTGAACAGATTAAAGTTTTTCAACAAAAAAGTCGTTGCAAAGTCTCTAGCATGTCGTAGCTCTTATAACCCTAAACCTGTGCTCCATATGTTGCCACTGTTCTCATCACCGCCCCATACACTCTCCACTTCACATTCATATCGATGTCATTTCGAACAATAACATCTTTCCATACTCCATTTATTCCAAACTTGGCAAGAGAAGTTCGTTCTTTGACATGCTCGACAAAGGATAATTTGGATGTTAATATGACGCCTGAATATTTGACCACTTCTACATTAACAAACAGTGAGAAGAGCAATGGTGATAGCAAGCAACCCTGTTTTAATCCACAGGTAGTCTTGAAAAACTGTGACACTCTATCCTTACACAAATACTAGCCGTTGTGTCCGTGTACAAACTAGAAATAATTTTTACAAACTGGTCTGACAGCCCTATTGCGTACAGTTTATGGATTAGCGTTAGTCTATCTACTTTATCATAGGCGGCTTTCAAATCGACAAAAAAACAATATATATTTTTCCCTCTTCCCCTTATTTTCATATTAATTATACGAACTAGGTTGAAAATGTTGTCGACCGTGGAATATCCTTTTCTAAAGCCTGTCTGATATTCGCATTTTTCTAGCCTTCCAAGCAGTACCCCAGCAAACCATTTGGCGAAGGAATTAACAAAAGAAATCCCTCTATAATTTTCCACATTTGATACGTCTCCTTTCTTAAATATTGGAGAAATGGCCGTTTCCCTAAAACATCTGCTCTGAAGTGCATGGTTGAACAATGATAAGACGGTATTGAGCAATTCCTCTGGAGCTTTCTTAAAGAATTCTATCGGTATCCCATCTGTTCCAGGGGCTTTTCCATCCTTTCCCCTCAGCAATGCTTCTTTCAACTCATTCATATTTATCACTGCATCTAGAATCTCGATCCTATTAATAGGCACCACATGCATATCAATATCTCAGAGGTAAACTGTCGCTCAAAAAATCTACTCCACTGTTCCGGGGTTATAGAGCTAGTTGATAACCTTTTCGACTTTTTAAACCAGCCTACCGTCTCCCAAAAATTCTTGGATTCTCTTACATTAGCTAATTTGATCCCTGCATCCTGATAATACTGTTTCCTTTTATTCTTACACAATGACTTATAGTTGTGTTTTACTTCTGAATTATTTCTTCTTAATAAATTTAACATTTTAAAGCATCGCACACGCGCTCTTTCGCACTCCCAATCATACCATACATGTCTAAATTTACCATCTCTTCTTGCACTCACACGCTGCCTCTCCTTGATTATTTCTTCAAGTGTTTGTTCTACATCACTTACATCACCCATATTCGATCCACCTAGGTAGCTTATTTCTAATTCGTTGTTTATACTGCGTCTCCATATTTCCAGCCCAGCCCAGCCCAGCTATATGTTGGTAGCGGTAACGAGTAATCCTCATTTTCATGTTACCCACTTTTACATACTTCTACTGTACTTAGATCGGAAAGTGGTCGGAGAATATTTCTTGTTTCACCTTGAAATCATTAACCTGTAATATTAACTCAACCATCGTTAAAAAGATCTGGCAACGTTGCAGAGGTAGAAAAGGATAGCGCTATCTGCTTTGTCGAATGATAAACAAGAATAGCAATTTTAATGTTAATCAAATACTGCCATTATAAAGTGGACCTCACTATAGTCAGCTACCAACCTTGAATTATCTTTTAGATTTTGGGAAATGGGAACAAATTTAGATGGGGAACGGTTTTACGTTGGGGAGAGGAGTACACTTTAATGTATTTATCAATGAAAATATACTAACGTTTTGAAGATGGCACAGTTTAGCCATTTTGTCGAGGAGAAAAAAGTGCTCATTCAAATTTCGTAAATCTTCGATCTTCCTGAATACTTTTACACCGAAATCCACGAGGTATACAAATGCTTCTTTCTGTAAAGAAATAATAAAACAATGAGATGAACAGTGAATTGATTGAAATGAGAAAATAACACTGGTTTGTAGGCGACCGACACATTGCCATGGCAGATTGGCACACATCAGTATTAGTGCAAGTGTCCAGTACCACAGTGAGAATTGCCATCAGTTCTAATTGCCATCAGACTATTCATACACTTTGCTCGGCTGGCAATAGCTCCATTAGAGCTCAATATTTTCACTGTAACGGGTCACTCATTCTGATAATGGCATGTGGCAATCTGCCTTCAATTACATTTTGAGCAAAGATTAAATTATTTAGATAAGACTAGCAGGTAACCTGTGCTCAGCAAGTTCAAAGCACAAATAGATTGAATTTAGTTGTATAGTTCCTTGCTGATAGTTCAAGTAAGAACAACACTGTAATCATTTACAATGGAATAACAATTTGAAGAGGCTTTCATCTTATGTAAACTTGACATCACAAATTGAATAAAATTAATTATTAAAATTATAGTTAATCAATCAACAGAGATAAAACTGGGCCTTTAACCACCCTCGGTAATCTCTATGCATAATTATTGCAAGTTGATCAGTTCAGTAGTTCAGACGTGTCATTAGTGTATTTTCTAGCCCGTACATGTATGAGCCAGTTCTTTTCTTCATTATATTATAGATATAAATATTGATTCAGCAAACTTATAAGAAGACAAAGTGAAACAGTGAGATTGGTTACACATGCATGTAATCAAATAAATCTTATTCTAGGTCAATCTCATTTTGTTTTCGTTCTTGCATTTTTACGAAGAATTTAAGATTAACTGCAATAATTACAGGCTACTCTGTAAGTAATAGGAACTATCAATGTGTGAAAAATTCAGCAATTTTGACTACGTAAGTCTAATTCAATTCAATTACAAGTTCAGTTTTGAAAAGTTATTTTTATAAAGTTAATATAGAAAAGATGAAAAACCCCAATGCCAATCGGAATATAAAGTGATTTCCACCTGAACGCAAAAAATATACAATAATATATTCAAGTAAGGAACGTAATTTACTTTGAAGCTTGCAAATTCATTGAGTTCAATGGTTATGGTTCAGGAGTGTCATTGGGTCGATTGAATAAAAACTAGAATCTAGTGACTGGCAACTTGCAATTTATTAGTTCTTGCTAGTGCAAAAACTCAGTTGAATAACCATTTGCTAGATCCAGGTAGATGCAACTAGGATTAATCACATGTTTCCGGAAAGTTCTTAGGGTAAGATCACATTGGGTGCACAACCGTTCAATGCATGTGGATTGAAATTGACGTAGCAACAGCTGCTAGACCTAGTATTTGCTTAAAGGTATGATCACATTGGACGAACGAATGTGCAAGTACACGTGAGATCATGCATGACCAAGCGCGCAGATAAGAAGCAAAATCTGGAAAGAGCCACATGAACACTCACACTTCACGCGTGCACTTGCTAGTAGCGTTAAGTGTGACCAGCTACAGGCAAGTCACAACGTGTTTCTGTGGCTCTTTCCAGATTTTGCTTCTCATCTGCGCGCTTGGTCATGCCTGATCTCTCGTGCACTTGCACATCCGTTCATTCAATGTGATCATACCTCTAAGCAAATACTAGGTCTAGCAGCTGTTGCTACGTCCGATTTTAATCGACATGAATTGAACGGTTGTTATAGCTAAGATTCGTAGTTCCACTTAGGCTTAGTTAGTGCTAGTCGACCTAAACCGAGTCTTGAAAATTACTTAAATTCATGAATCTCAATTAGGCCTATACTGATTACAAGAGCAACATTTGTATGAAAATAGCATAAGAGAATGGAATTTTCTTTTTTTCTTGATATTGTAATGTAAAATTATAAAATCTAATTATGTTATTAATATTACGATGTATATTAGTATCTTATGCTATCCAACATTCTAGAGATACACCATCCCTCATCACAAGCTTTGCTTAAAGAGGGATGCAACAATATTATTTAGAATATGATATTTTATATTCATTATTTTATAAAGAATTTGTATTTTATGTTTGTAAGTATGAATTGTATATTAATTTTTTGTTGACATTAATAAATTGAATTGAATTGAATTGAATTGAATTGACTTAGAATTAGCAATTGCTACTTTTTCAACCGACCCATTAAATACATAATTTAATTGAATATATAATATAAAATATAATTAACTAGTAATAACATAGTGAGAAATGGTTCTTACGCCTCTCAAATAGATGACTTCACCTCTATACCAGGTAGTGTGAGGAGCTGGGTGACCCACGCTGGGACGATCCACACACCAAATATATTTGCAGGCGCAATACTTTGATCTTGGGTTCATTCTCCAATCCACTGGGTTGCAATTTGAATAAAACCTTTCAAGTTCTACCTGCAGCCTGCAGAAGAGAAGAAATCATGTAAGAAGTTACTTTGTAGAAACCATATAACGCTAAACAATACTAAACTATCAACCAATTCAAGTTACAAATATTACCTTTCAATGTTAAATGTTTCTCCAATTTTTTCAAGTTGCTAGAAAAGGAGACTAAAGATTACTAGATGAGACATGACGTCTTTAGAAACTCAAGTCACAAGCACTATTTACAAGGCAGAAAAACTCTTCCCATTATACAAAAAATATATCTAGTGAAGACTATCCAAATAACAATCAAAAGAAACTGGTTTGAAGATACGGTAGCAATACGGTTTTATGGTTTATATAGAATGAAATTAGACTTTTGGTCCAGTGTCTCAGTTTGGAGCCTTATTATCTTATTCTCTCACATATCTGTGTACCATTGATATAAAATAAATGGCGGCACTGATTCCACCAAAATATTCAATTCAAAAGATTAATGTTTTACTGTACCCGCCACTTATTTCCGCGCATAGATATGTTGAACCTGGAGCATGAAGCCACTGTTATATAATATTGATAGTAGGTATAGAAACTGTGTATCTTCATTTTCAAGTAATAATCATTGTATTATGCATAAACAAATCAACGAGTTTTATTAATACTAAACAGTCTTAATCGACTATCCCCAAATACTGGACTAAACATAGTCTAGGGTGGTCCTTGCAAAGTTACTACTGTAGTGCTAATAGTTCAGTATCAGACTGAACGAGTCTATTGGTAAAATATTGATACTGAACGTGTTTGTCAGTAGCAACAGGCACCCGTGTAGATGCACTAATCTCCACTTATTGGTTCTAAGGGAACATTCATTTCATGGAAACTCTGTAAACCAATCAGAGGCTGATTAAACAATAAATAAATAGAATCAAATAATGATAATAACATCGATTAGTATCAATTTGGAGCATTAGTCGATTAATAGCATGTGATAAAAAGGAAACTTTGTTGTTGAGAGGTCCGAAATTCGTTAAATAGAGGTAAATAAGCAGCCAAAACTCTAGAATGTCATGGGACCAGGTAAAAATTCGTTATGTAGAGGATTTTGTTGAGAGGAGGTTCGTTATAGAGAGGTTCGACTGTACTTACGCTCGGTACTTCATTTGAAGTTTGGCAAAAATGTTGAAAATGAGATGAAAAATTAGTAGGGTTATCAGTGCTGCTCAAGTGAGTTAAGCACAGTACGAAGCAAAGAAAAAGGAAAAGCATTCTAATAGAGGAAACAAAACAGGGATGAGCGTGGGATAAGCACAGTACGAAGAAAAGAAAAAGGAAAAGCATTCTAATAGAGGAAACAAAACAGGGATGAGCGTGGGATAAGCACAGTACGAAGCAAAGAAAAAGGAAAAGCATTCTAATAGAGGAAACAAAACAGGGATGAGCGTGGGATAAGCACAGTACGAAGCAAAGAAAAAGGAAAAGCATTCTAATAGAGGAAACAAAACAGGGATGAGCGTGGGATAAGCACAGTACGAAGCAGAGAAAAAGGAAAAGCTTTCTAATAGAGGAAATAAAACAGGGATGAGCAATAATGTAAAGGTTTTTCAGATTTCAACTCGTGCAATCATCCAGCATTAAATTTCTACTTACACAGCTACTTTGGCATTGTTCTCATTGTCTAGTTGAACATAGAACTCATGAGGCGATACAACATATGTGCAAATTGCACGCAATTCTTCATTTGGACGTACATGCACTACAGGTGTTTTCAATTTGGAATTGAAAAGTACTGAAAAACATTGAGCAAGTATAGTTTTAGAAAATGATTGAATTGAATAAAAAAAAAATTAATAGAAAACAATTTGATTTTAAAAACACTTTTGAAGAAGAAAAAGCATTCATTTTTATGTCAGGTTTCTAGAACCCCTTATTAAACTTAATAGACCATTAAAGTTGAAAGCTCTAAATCATTATCAAGTTGAGGTAATTTCAATCATCATTCGCATTTTTATATCATATCGAATTACATGTGATCAATTTTAAATTTCAAATATTCTATCACTATTTTAAAAGCAAAGAAGGCTTTTCTTACTATACTTCTTCAATTAAGCTATAACTGAAATCGGTATTCGAAGACGGTTTAAAACTGTATTTTCTCAAAAAAATGTAATAGATTTGAATTAGAATTACAATGGCAAAGAAATCATATTTTGAAAGAAAAGTCCGCGCGATAACTGTTCTGCTTTTAGAATTTTTCGTCATTGACCACATTGTAATTGAAACACCCGGAGTGCTGTATACTATGTTTTCGTAGCTAACATCAAAATGTTCATTGCATTTCTTCGTTTTTATAATAATTATCATATATTTAATCAATATTTAAACATACAGGGATGGTGAAAATTATGGAAACAGCTTGATATTACTTTTACAAGGATAATTTGACAGTGGGTTTCATTGAGAATCCTGTTCGAATCTAAAAAAATATATATTTTCAGTCGCTTCAAAATTTTGGTCCGATATACTGAATAAAACTTCATTTTCTTTATTTCATACTTCAACTTTAATGATCCATTAACTGATAAGAATTTTATAAGAATTATAGAAACCAGAAATTATAATTACTACTTAACGTGATTTTTCTACTTCAAAAGTGTTTTTGAATCCATATCAAATTAATAAAGGAAAAGAATGGATACTTTTCAATGATTAATAACAGAATAAAAAAATATTTATAATAATATTAATTGTCTATGAATAAATAAATACTTGAACGATTTTTCAATAAATATTATTAGCATAAAAGTAAGGAGAGATAAAATAAAATTTTTGCAATACATATTCAGGCACTTTAGAACGAAAAGGAATTCAAACATAAAAACATAAATCAATTCATTATGTTGGTTGGGATACATATAATATACTATAATCTAGAAAGTTGAATTAATTGGTTTAGTTTATTCTTTGCCACAGTCGATTGATTGAGGAATTATAAGATTAGTTCTTCACCCATAATATGGAGTCCTATGGTGACCTGAGTACGATCAACTGTTCATAGCACTGAAACCTCATTCATTTAAAACTCATACATCCCAGTCAATGAAAGGTTAAGAGGAAAATTTTGGAAGACAATTCATGACCCCGCACCTCTGTTCAGGGTAGTAAGAAAGTGAACATGTCAAAAGTACCCAGCTCTACCCACTGTGCTGAGGGTGTGAATGTGGTTCCAAGGAGTAAAGGGGTATTAATTTACAGTTCAGGAAACTCATTAGTGTCTAAAAGAGGAGTAAAGAATGTTAACGTACCTTGATTTTGTTCAACAGCTTGATTTGGTTTGAAGTCTGTAGTCGAACGCGGAATAGCACTTCCAAGTGACTGATTTGCAGCCGGATAGCCAGATACATGGTTTGGCGGTGGTGGTAAGGCATAAGGCGAACGCGAAATCGCACTTCCAAGTGACTGATTTGCAGCCGTATAGCCGAATGCTTGGTTTGGCGGTAGTGGTAAGTCTGTAGTGGAACGCGAAATCGCACTTCCAAGTGACTGATTTGCAGCCGGATAACCGGATGCTTGGTTTGGCGGTGGTGGTAAGGCATAAGTTGAACGTGAATTTGCACTAACAAGTGACTGATTTGCAGCTGTATAGCCGGATGCTTGGTTTGGGGGTGGTGGTAAGGCATAAGTCGAACGCGAATTTTCACTTCCAAGTGACTGATTTGCAGCCGGATAGCCAGATACATGGTTTGGCGGTGGTGGTAAGTCTGTAGTGGAACGCGAAATCGCACTTACAAGTGACTGATTTGCAGCCGTATAGCCGAATGCTTGGTTTGGCGGTGGTGGTAAGGCATAAGTTGAACGCGAAATCGCACTTCTAAGTGACTGATTTGCAGCTATATAGCCGGATGCTTGGTTTGGCGGTGGTGGAAATAGACAGTTCATATTAAAAGGATACCCCACGAATGGCATCCCATTTGGAAGGACGGGACTTGAAGGGTAGCCCGTCATTAGATTCATTAGATTCATAAGATTCATATTTTGAAGTAATGGCAAAGCAAGATTATTAACCGACATCACATTAGTTGTTTGAATGACAGTATCGTCGTCTCTTCTCGGATATTCATCGGAATTAGCGGCCGAGGTTGGAGCTTTAATCATCGTTGCTGGAGGAGTTGAAACGGCAACTATTTCTGGGCTCTGTTCTAGTCTGTTCTCGCCTGTTATAGATTCCACTTCTCTGATGTTATGTGGTGGTTCTATGGTAGGCGAAGCCTGGCTTTTTTGTGATAGTGGATTACTGCTATTATCTTCTTTGTCATCTTGAATGGAAAACATATCCAACACAGGACTCAAGCTCCTACCACTTTTCAATGCTGGATTAATTCGATCTGTTACCCACTTTCCTACATCTACTGTATTTCCAGTGTCTTTTTCAATATTTTGGGCTTTCAATTCTACTTGAAAATGAGGAGGATATTCCTCGTTGTATCCGATTATCCTTACAGTTAATTTGCACGGTCTTATTGAATTTAAAAACAGCTCCTTCAACTCGTTGGTCCAAAGTGAAGAATCCTTGGAATCCTGCAGAACAGATTAGCTCGTGTAAATTCACTCAAAGAACATATACATTCACTCAAGTATCACTATGTCCTCGTCTATCAACACACTACAATTGAATTATTTTCATTCAACAGTTTTAAGAAAGCTCCTCACATGAACTAATGCCAGTGGTTGAGGAGCGAATTGCTAATATAAGTACAAGAGTATCATTGACTACATACTAGTAAGAACATAATAGTATATTGAATAGAGCCTACATATCTATAAATCACTTTAATGAATTGTTTTATTTACACAATTGTAATAAATTAATTATTGAAATCAATCATCTATACAGTTTACGGGTTACAGCTCAATTAACCCAAACCTAAAGAAAACGACTGATATGATAAACATGATCAATGTTACATGACCTCAAAATCACGGGTTTTAATGAAATAATTCGCATTCGTCACCTAAGTAGTAACATTCCTGTTTCGAAAAATTCAATGCAGAAAAAATCTCTTACTAAGCCTTTTGCTTACCGATGCGAATTGTGGGCCTAATGCTAGATAATTGTTCATTTTAACCTTTAAATCGCCGTCCCACGTCCCGTATGTGATTCGCTTAAAAAATCATCTTAATGAAATTCCGTTTTAAATAGGAGCTGTTGTTTTTTAGCCATTCTTAATCGTTGAAGGGAATTATTATTATCTAGCGGAGATCTACAAAACTATGGTACCAAGTGATAGCCATCAAACGTATATTCCTATTATACTGTTAGTGTGATTATTGCATTTTTTATATAAAGCCTAATACATAAACTATTCAAGTGTTATTAATTTAGTTGATTATTTTGAAAAATGGATAAACTTGCCTCGATGAGGGTGCATTTAAGAGCTTGCTGAGGAATCAAGCTTATTTCCGCATCCATTTTGAACAGCCTTTTCAATCTAGTCATTATGGGAGTTCCTGTGTCGATATTTAGAATGAGATACCTGCTACAAAATATAATAAATGTAATGATTCATTCATAAACAATTGGATTTAACAAATATTTTTCCTCCACCTACCATCTAATTGCATTTTACCCCGAGGAAGAGAATACCAAGATAATATTAATAGTAATATTTTTCCTCACTAGGAGATAAAGTAGCCACTTTGATAATAGACTACTTACTCTCCCTCAGGGGAAATGCCACCAGCAGCTACGCAATAAAAGTTACCTACACAGAGAAAAAGTTGTAGTGTGTAGACCAACTTGTTAAGGTTTGTATTTTCAGCAACTTTCAGTATTTATTCACACAAATGAATGTGAGATATCAAATTATCTGTGAATTCTACTCATATATTTTGCCTGAACAAAAAATATACTCGCTTTCAACATAGAGAAAAGATAGCATTGGCTATATCTTATCTTTTAACTAATGGTAAAAGAGCTCCAGAATTCAGAATACCAATTCTGTTAAATTCATTGCCACTAGAGCTGACAATGTTACAGAGTAAGAATGAGATTCAAACAAAACTCAAAGTGCACTTCATAAGGATAAATCATTTTGATTAGTTTCAGGAAATGATTTGTTCCAAAACAGCTGATTTATTTTGAAAAAAATTTTCAGCTGATAATTTCTTTTAAATATTTTCTTATTTGAAACAAAATAAATCAGCTGTTTTGGAACAGCTGTTATTAAAATCCATGTTTTATTTGCAATCAGCTACAACTTATGAGTTATTAGTTCTCTCCTCATAAAACAGCAAATTTTTGTGGTGTAATGTACTACATACGAATACATTTTATCCAACTTTTATTTAAATTTAGTTTACACAGCTTATATAATTCTTTTCAGAATTAAATTCTCTACAATTTTTATTGCGAAAAATTATTTGTTTACTCGTCATTAAAGAAAGTTATTGGGCATCAAACGTAGAAGTCTGTGTTTTTCTAGTTAGATTTTTTGCATATTTCAACTTTTTTCTCAAAAACTACTCATAGTACAGCTTCCAGACTAGTTTTATTCAATTTTCAGATATTTTTCCATATGAATCCAGCATAAGTTTTTCAAAAACTAGTCCCCAAACAATTCAGCATCGGTGTATTTCACCAGAGGAACTGAATTCCGGGCGAAATCTTTCACCCTGTATAGCTCGCTAATGAAGCGTTTATAGATATATGTTTATAAGAACTTTTTTTCTTATTTTTACTTCTACTATCACGTATTAAATTATTTTACCATAATTATGAATCACCCTGTATAAGTCTATAAAGACTTGGCTGAGAACGAGTTGTTTCCCAGTAAGCAATTACTTAGTAAGGAAAAATTTCCTTTCACTTTGTGAAAATTCATATTCATTTCACGATGTGAGTGGACAAGTTGCTAGTCAAATCTTTCCAGCAAGCAATCAGTTGACCGTTACTGGGTACTCTGTATCTCAGGTTTTGAGAATATACTTCTTTTGGTTGTTATTTTGTAAGGCTATTTAACACTTTATAAACTACATTGGTTATTGTATCATGAGGAATTTAAATTGTCAAATATACTGCAAACTTGATATTTCTGGATTTTTCATTTTCCACCATATTTCTCCCGAGATTCATATTTTTTGCTAAAACTCGAGAATGGGTGGACGAATTTGAATAAAATTTCTATCTATGTTCATCCCAATATTGTTTTTAAAATGAATAAATAAGGTGCACTACGGTTGATGATGGATTACCTTTCAGCGTGTATTATCTGGACAAAACCTCTTACAAGCGTATCGTTATGCTTACATAAGACATAGTCACCAGGTTTGGGACTTTCATCCAGTTGCTGCAAGTTGGTCAATCTTTCTCTGAAACAGAAAATTGAATCTTTTAAAATTATCTAAAACTAAGAGCAGAAAGATAGATGTTCTATGCGACATTATTCACATAAAATGAAATAAGAACGTTCGATTTCCTGTAAACGTTTAATGTTATAATATAACATATTTACATAAATATTGTCTTCAATCTTCGGGCCTCTTATACATCTTATACGTCTTATCTTCAATACAATTATTTCATTTTAAGATGATTTTAACAGGAACATCAAGGTAAAAAGTAGTTTGCTTTTCTTTTTAAGTGTACCCTCAAGCAGAGAAATTAATTCTCATCTGTAGTTTTTAACCAATGAAACACATAATATGTGTACACAATATGTGCTTGTTTTCTGTTCTCAGTCACTGGTTGGAGATTATGCTGTAGATTATGAACGGCGAAGCACGCACATTGATATATTACATCAAACCATTTTAAAGTTATTCAGATTTAAAAATACTAATAATTTGTACAAAAATGAGATAAATTAGATAAAATACTAAAAAGATAAAGGAGTCCATAGAAAATCCATTTTTTCTTGAAATTCTGTATCGAAATCATGTATCATAGAACCACCTTCCCATTAAAAAAAATGATTTGGATTCAAAATGGCGGTTCCAAGATGGCGGACCAAAATTTTGTTGCGCCAGGAAAGTAGTTTTTTCTATTGAAAAATGATCTCCAGTCAGACCTATCGTCCAATCTCCCGGATATAAAAGAAATATTCAGCTGTTTCCATACTTTTCACCAACTGTATAACATAGAAAAGCATAGCATCAGATGACGGCCTGTGCTCTAGTATTTACACAGCTTCAGAAAGATAGAAGATATCGGATGACCCTGCTCACTCTTCTATCCAAGGCAAGCAATGTGTTAGAAGCCGATAACAATAGGAATATTGAGAGTTTTGCAAATATTTGGGTATTTTCCCAAATTACTGACTATGAAAGTAAAGATACGTACTTCAGAAGATTGTTGAGCTTTGTAGCGGTGTCTTTCTGAGTGTGACCGAGCCAGAAATGCCATGGACTTGATCCATCAAGAAAAACCATTTCAAACTGCATTTGCAATCCATCATCGATTTCAGGTAGAAATGGAACAGTAATAATCTCGATTTCAAGTAAATTTGCTTGCTTTATGTCCAGCAGTAGCTCATTCGTGTAACTGTTTAGTTTTTCCACCAATTTCTTAGCCTTGTAATATTCTTTTCTAAACGCAAGTGTATCTCGAACCTTTCTGTTACTTCTTACCGCGTCTAAAGCCTGAAAAAATAAAATATGTTGAACTGATATGAGTAAGTAATGAAAATAAATTAAAATATTACATGATTATAAAAAGATTAGATCTATCAGAATAATTATTTCAAGCAACTAGAGCTACTAGAATGACTTTGATGTTCTCAAAAGACTCAAATTATTAATTCCACAAGTTTCACAGAGAAACTTCCTGATAAAAAAACAGAAGAAACTGCTAAATAATAGCATTTTCCGCCGCTCAATGGGGACAGACACACGAGGCAGTACTGCCCTGTTAGAAAGTCCGAGACGTCCATGAATAATCGTCAGGTATAAATATAAATATATTTGTAACTTTGTCTAACCGTTTGTCATGCTGTTAGCATGGAATGAGGTATAGAGTCAGCCACCGCTCCTATCGTGTGTTTCGCCCAATTAAATGGAGGCGCCGACTCGACGAAAGCCGCTTTAGTGTACATGTAGCCTAGATTTATCAATCTCTCTGAAATCTACTCCAATTACTACAATCTAACTGATTTTGTGTTTACTTTTTACAGGAAACAAACATTTTTGGCTGTAAATTTTTCAAATGTTGATAATTTCAATTTTTTTAATAAAAAAGGTGCCTTTCTCTGAGCACACCTCCAAACACAGGAGAAAATATTTCATTGATATCGACTGATATTGGGAAGCTGAACAAAAAAGCTTGTATTGAAGTTTTTGTGCGATGCTGATTTGAATGAGTGGTCCATCCAAGAGGGCAACATTTTCTAGTTTTTGAGGTTTCCTGAGCCTCCCCTCTGGTCTATAACAGCTGATTTTGACGAGAAATTTTCCAGGGACCAAGCAGTATTGGCTGTGACTTTTTTGTAATTTGCAGCTTTAATACATACATACATACATATATATATATATATATATATATATATAATATATATATATATAATATATATATATATATATATATATAGAGAGAGAGAATCTCTTTTAAAATTGTTGTATTCAATTGGCTGATGTATTTGTGAAGGAGACAAAATGGGGTTACCTGTTGTCTCAACAAATAAATCATACTGTAATAGTAATAATATTAAGAGAAAATATATGTTCATTTATTTAGGCTAGTTATGGAGACAACAGGTTACCCCTTTGTGTTTTCTTCACAAATACAGCAATACAAGATCATTGGCCTACACAATTATTACAATTTATTGCAAATATTATTGAAAATTAATTTATAGAGAAAAATATATATTGCAGCTATTATAAAAGGTATTATATTGGGTGAATATTTTCTTCATCATCAAGCTATTGATCAGATTTTCAAAAAGTGTAAAATTAAGATTTTATCAATGAGACTCAAATGAAGTTAAATTTTCAGTGTGAATTTTTATCGTGTGAAATTTATTTTTCAGTTGCCGAATAATATTTTCTCACTTCAAAATGTTGCTAACTTGCGTGCGGGAAAACGGTAAGTTTTCGATTTTATGCAAGGTGAGGTGTTCTCACGGTACTGTATTTGTGTTAGCGATGGAAGATACACTAATGTTTGGAAATATTTCAAACGTTTCCCACGGAATTATGTTCTGTGTCAACGTGGAACGTGGTCTTGTTGGAGAGAGAGAGAACATAATTTGAGTGGAAACAAAGTAAAATCCAGAGGTAGTAGCCTCGGGTCTCTTAAGTGGGAGTTTTCACACTTTAAACCTTAAACGTTATAAATTGTGAAAAACGTGATAAGTAATATTGTACAAAATTTGTGAAATGTTTCACTCATGCTATTTTATGAAGAGCTTTTCTAAATGAATTGCATAATGAAATGTGAGGGGAGTAATTATCAAAAATAGAGTAGTAAAACATTTCAGTCATGATGGGATTAATAATTTTAACAACGATGGTGAGAGCCATTACATCTTCTAGCTCATGATAAAATTAAAACTCTAAATCGAACGAGTCCCTAGTTATTTATATATTATTTGTAAGATGGTAAAAACATTCGTAAAGTATTCGTAAAAAGTTAATATTTTGGATCAGTTAGCAAAGTCTTATCTTTAGTTTTTTGAGTGATAGAATTATGATAGAATTGTCGAGCAACTCTAACTTGGTAGGCCTATTAGGCCTTATTGGGCCCATTATTAGGAAGTTGCAGTTTTTAGTGATAAATGTGACCCTTCTAGTGCTACAAGAAATATTCAGCAACAACCTTTAACCAGAACTGAATGAAAGCAGTCCTTGTAGTTTACACTACTGTACAGTAATTTATGTTTATAATTCCATTATATGGTTTGAAGACCCTGATATTTTTATTTGTATGCCCAGAGTTTAATAGAATAAGAAAAATTCCTAGACTTTACCCGGTTTTTACAATTTTCCTGGTCACTGAAAGCCCTTCATTAGTATCTATGTTGTATAAAATAGTTCTAAATGATATGATACAATACAATATAAAGGAAAGAATACAATACCTTTTTCATGTAACACTCCAAATGAAGTTTGATTGTCCGAGTATTATCGGCTATTTCTTTTTTAAGTTCATCGATATGTTCCAAGTTGGCCTCCATACTGAAAAATATTTATAGTATCAGAATCCATGATTATAAATCAGCAGGGTACAAAGATAATATTTCAAGAGTTTTCACAAGTTCTTTGATACAGTAATATCAAACTAATTCAACCAGCTTAAAAAGTTGTTTGATCAAAAAGGTTATTTCAAGTAGATATATTATCTATCTTTTGGTTATTAGAAACCAGTCTGAGCGAGTTACTCTTCGAATAATGCTTATCACTGAAAAAGATAAGAGATATCTGTTACAGATACCGTCATTACACAAATATCAGTACGATAGCGAATACAAAATAAATTAAATCCAAAGTGATCAAGTAGCTACATTAGCAGCTATCTTAACAACTAGACAGGAACGCCCCAACCCGAAATGAAAATAGATGATGGAACAATTGAAAGTATTCATGAGATTAAAATTAATTTCCTTTCATGAACTCTTAAAAAATATAAATGCATAAGTACTTCTATACATCTGCAATTAAAAATTAAAAAAATGTGTAGTACAGTCACTGGAAAAGATTTCCACTTTATAAGCATTATGTCTAGATAAATATAGTTTTGTAAGAAATATAGATTTGAATTGAACTTTACGACCTTCTACGAAGAGCTTTCTTGCAACGAAGAGCAAAATACCTAAGGTCAAATCACCAATACGCTTATCAAACTATTGACTTACAGCTTGTCACTCATGTTAATATGAGGCTTGCAACTCTAATGAAATGTTGGCGAATAAGTGCAAAACAAAATTCATTTATACTGAAGTAAAATAACCAGGATCAAGATTGTCACACATGAAAACATATGAGTTGTACAGGCAAGCCGATGCTCGTTACTAAACCAAACAGAAATTCATTTTATCAGTTGATTGCTAATTCAAATCATTATTATCATCAACAAACACTTTCATTATTTTCGGATCACAAGAGTCCGGAACCACACTTATAGGAAGATTGGTATATAATAATAAGTCACGAGCTTATCACTTTCATATGGTTTCCATGAGTGATCATGGCAACATACTATTTACCATTTATATATAAATCAGTTCTTGTTTTAAGGTGGCATTAATTTCCTCATTTTAAGATATAACATTGGCGACGAGGTAAAAACTTGAATTCAAAATGCCGACGAAAAGACTGTTGTGCCGAGGAAGCACCAAGAAAACAATGTGCAACAGCAATTTCCAAGTGAAATGAACAATTTAAATGGAGTTGTAAGCAATGTTGTTTGAAACAGAATCAACCTAAAAACGAGCCAAATCTCCCATGGCTAACTCCTCATCGTCCATGGGAAAGGATACATATCGACTATGCAGTACTAGCACAAGGACAATACTATTTAATCAATATTATGACAATACTATTCCTAATGAGAAGGCGGGTCCAGAACGGGGACCAGTGGTTAATATTTGTAGTAATAGAAGTTTTCGGGGTGGTTTACAGAATTAAACGTTGGATTTTAGTGTTATAATAATTATGTATAATAATAATGTATTGATTAGCTTTTGAACAAATGCAATTACTCATCGATTTCCATCTTTCACTGAGTCTTTCTCAAATTTGGTACTTACGTTATAGGACTAATGAGATTTTCCAACACCCAAAATTATAAATTCGTAACTTAGTTATTTGCCTGTGACGATTTGCAGTTTTGTTTATTGCGAGTTGCAGGCCTAGCAGCTGTAGGAAGACTACAAACTGTACACTTCCTACAATCAGGTACACTTTTATCAAGGTACTGATAAACTGATATCTTTATCTTGTAGTTGTTCAATATAGTTCTACTGTCCCGGTATGCAGGTGAGCCAAGGTGGCGCTTCTAGTCTGAAAATTCCCCATCAAGATCGTCAATTTGTTCCAACATCCAACTGGTTGAGTCAACTGTTGTGATAACATTGTCGCATCTAGTGAGCATCGGTAATTTCAAACTGTTCTAGTTCGTTTCATATTATTTAAAATGATGACCTATCTCTATCAAAATCTTATATTATTACCCTATTATTTCAGGAGATAACTCTTCTCACCCAAACGCCTTGATAAAGCACAAAATATTCATTTCCGATATAATTGATTATGAAGCCTTGATCAATATAATTGATTCAATCAAACACAAAAAAGTCAGCAAGTTATGATGATATCCCAATGAGAATTACTAAGGAGGGTAAATCAGAGCTGATTAAGCATCTTTTATACGTAATAAAAGCTTCATTTATAACTGAAAAGTATCCAAACTAACTAAGAATTCCAATTGGTTGAGCGTTGCCACCGCCGCCGCGTAGCGGGACCTGCCGCGCTAGCAACGCTCAACGCCGGGTTAACGCGGACTCGATGGCGTTGATGCCGCTCGCATAACTTGCACTATGAATGCACCATTGCCCAGATAATCCGACGGTATCGCGACGCTACTAACGCCGCGGCATGAGCGCTCTTATAACATGGGCCCTAATTTTTATAGATGCTGCCAGTTGGAAATTTCCTATAAGTATTTTAGATTACTTGAGCAGGAGTAGAATTATGATATCTTGACTTTGTTCCATTCAGTAACAAAGAATGAAAATTGCACTTACGGTTCAACAAGAAATCAAATACACAATAAAAGTAATAAGAATATACAAGAGGGCCTCAATAAGTAAATTTCAAGTAGGTTAGAAAAATTGGAAAATATCCCAGTTACTGCAGCCATTCACAAGAAACATGAAAAACATGACTTGAAATGCTAATGGATTACTAAAGCTCAAAGATGATCTATTAGCAATACTAATTGATTGAATATAAAATATATATGCATGTCTCATTTCTGAAATTCATTTTACGGAAGAATTCTACTTTAAGATTAGAGGGTACAAAACGTACCACGCCATACATCCCAACAACAGGGCTAGAGGAGGAAGTGCGGTTATTGTGAGAGAAGAGCTAAACCATCACGAATTCAAGATAAAACTACAAGAGTTCCAGCCAATTTCAAACTTTTCTGTAGACCATCTAGTACGATCACAATTTTGAGCTGTCTACTGTCCACCACGATTAAATTTGAAGAAAATAGATTACATCGATTTCCTAAGCAACTTCACAGGAAAGTTTTTCATTGGAGGAGACTTCACTTCGAAAAATACACAGTGGGGCTCCCGACTGACTATAACTAAAGGAAAGGAGCTAATATTTTATTTGAGCTAATATGCATTTTCTCGAATGCATGTGGAACAGACATTAATCTACTGTCGGGATCTCTAGAGGACAAAATAAAATCTGATACTGCAAAATCGAAATTTGATATATAGAGATAAGGGGAAAAAAGAGCTGTTATCACAATGGAACAAATAAATCACTCCAAAAATAAAACTAAAGAGCTTTAGAGAACAGTAAGGAAAGAAATAAACAATGATACAAACTCAATGACTTGAACCTTTGCCTGAATGGAAAACTAGTGACTGACCCGATTGATATCAGTAATGTCTCCAATGAGACCTTCACCCAGCCAGTAGCCTACTCTGTGGGACCACATATGCAAATAGAAACATAGATACAACAACCAGCTGCAACCGACCCGTTATTGCATCATTTGACTTGTTCACTCCCAACACATGATACAACTTTTCAAGAAACTAAAATCAAACAACTCAGCCGGATTTGATTAAATTTCAGAAGAGTTACTAAAGTTCGGCAAGGAAGAAGTTCTGAGGTCTTTGACACATATAATCAATAGTTCGCTGAACCAAGCTGCATTGCCTGAGAATTTGAAAATATCGAGTCTTCCCTGCTGATAAAAAGGGTTATACGTTCAACCCAAACAATTACCGGCCAATTTCCAACCTACCCAGTGTTTCCAAACGTCTAGAGAAGGCATTAGATGACCAGTTAATAGCCCATATGGAGAGGAATAGACTATTGACAATTTTTCAGCATGGCTTCAGGAAAGGGCGTAGCACTAATACAGCCATTGCATATTCATTGAAGGTCATATTGTTTACAAGAATGACTTTCTAGAAAAACTTGACAGAAATCTATATAATAAGAGAGAGTAGGGTTGAGTTTGTTCGTGTGTTCGTTTGTTCGCATCAAAACATGTCAACTTGTGGATTGCATACCGGAAAAACGGAAATGATTTAGATCTCGAAATTTTGCACATAGATTCTAAAAATATCAATCTCGTGCACCTGGAGGCCCATATTTCAATTTTCCTTCTAGATTTTTCTGAATTAATGTTAAAATTTCATCAATGGTACGCACATACGATTTCATAAAAAAATCACCAGATCATATGGTCGAAATAAAAAAGGAACATCTGTTTCTATTATTGCTTTCCACCTGATACCACTTAACCTCAATAATATTGTTTTGATAATTAATGAATATTTTCAATAATAATGATAATAATTTTATTATAAATATAATAATAGTATTGTTTTGATAAATAATGAATATTTTCATTTTCACAAACTCTGTAATAATATTGTGAATGTGAAACAGCTGCATCAAAGAAATTATCTCAAAAACATCTGTTTAGAAAAAACATAGTTTTGAAACTTCGTTTTCCTGATGCAATGTTTAAGGTGCGTACAGATTTACACGCCGCGAACATGAGCAATTCACTTTTAATCAGCTGATGCCAAGCTTTTTATATCTGTATCTTACCGTTTCTGTAAAAACAGATATAATCAGCTGATTAAAAGTGAATTGCTCATGCTCGCGGCGCGTATATCTGTACGCACCTTTAGGCCTACACGTGGCATGGATTATTAATTTTTGAGCTAGAACAGTTTTTTGAGACAAAGTGCTTAATAAACGTCTACAGTTTCATCAATGCTGTATCGGCAATATGAAAACGCATGCAGTTAATATGTCTTTAGTTATAGTTCTGGGGTAACCAAACACCGTTTTAAAAAGTAAACTTTTAAACACATAATTATAGAATATACATCGAAAAAGAGAGAAGTGCTCTCGGTGAAGTTTGGCAGTAGACTGACTAAAAGTACTATGATCGAGCATTACAATGGAATACAGCGTCAGCAATAATATTAGGTGTTACCAGATGTAACTCCTCCCCCCTAAGAGTGAAGCTGACCTCAGCTTCAAAGAAATAAAAAACATATATTATATTTTAAGTATTATAAACTAAGTACATGGTAGTCTGGGGCATATTTGTTCTGGTTCATGCTGTACAGTACCATTTTCAACTTCAGATTTACAACACATTAAGTTACAAAGTTTGTGCCAGATAAACAGCCGTTTGAGAAATATTATAACAATCAATAAAATTACAGTAAAAATAAGCAATAGAATAATACATAGGTTTCGATTATCGGTCAGAGGTAACTCATCTAGAACATCAAGTTTTTGAAAATTTATATTAGCAGTATGTACCGTTTGTTTTCTTCAAATTCAGTTGGAAGTACAATTTCGTTTTCCCAAAATATATTTAGTTTGTAGTAACCAATCAGTGTTTCTGAGCTATTAATTTTCAACAATTGCGTTTTCTTATTAAGAAAAAGAGTAATATTCTTGTTCACATCAGTATTCAGAACCATACATGTACTGAAATTAAATAATATAAAACTATCAACTATTTCTACATATTTTATGAAAGAATCTCCGTCTTTCAAAACTACCTTACTACATCTGTCTAGATTCCTATCATTTAATAATTGCTCAATACATATATCATTAAGTTCGCTTACTGCACTACAATAATAATCATCATGAATGAGTTCACAATTTCCAGAAAATAATTTGTCATTTCGAAGAACAAAAGAAGGATGCGCAATAGTTGTTAAAATTTCGTTACCGACAATGACAGGATAAGACAATAGAAAAAATGTTTCATAAACAGTTGACAATAGCGGAACGTCCACAAAATATGAAATATGGTCTTTAAATATTTCACAATGTACTTTGCTTAGTTTCCATATCACACTAATTTTATTTGAAATAAAGCTGACATTTGAGTTTTTTTGTAGGAGAAAAATATCATCATGAGAAATAATAGAAGAATGGAGTATTTTCAATTTTCAAAATTCGAGACTAGTTACAATGTCAGATATTTTATTATTCAGAAGCAGGAGCGAGTCAAATAACAAAGAGGATTGCTGATTCATTTCCATTTGGTTGGATTAATTGAACAAAGAATTAAAGTAATTGCTGATTTTTAGATTATTCGCTCTGATTACTTTCATCTCATTATTGAATTCGTTAATTAATTTCTGATTTACAGCAAATTGCTTGTCTACATTGTTACTAAGATGATATTCATTAGATTGGACTGTCTGCAAAATTTTGTCATATCTTTCCTTATCATCAGCATCCATGTTCCCAGTGATCCACGAAATCGCGGATCCTAAACCATTAAAAATACCTCTTTTCTACCTATAATTAACTGATTGAATCTCATTCAATTTATTCTTGGTGTATTTCAAATTCAATTTCATCATACTTAAGCGACTCTTATCAATATTATTCCTTTTAGCGAGAAAATCAACAAATGTTTCAATATTACTTAATTCTAAACGTGAATAACTAGTATTGATATTATGAACATAGGTAAAAGTTTCATTAATTATATGAGAATTCTGTATCTTGATTGGAGCAATACCAGATGTTCTGCTCAAATCTACCATCTTATAAGACGTTGCTGGGGCCAGCAACAGGAGAATTAGGGGCAGTACCATCACGTCCTGTAACAAATAAATCCTTTTTCTTACCCTTCACCAGTTTTTTAGGCCGTTTCATTCTATTAGGATGCAATTTGAAAGGGCGTTTTTGGATAGCTTTAGGATTCCTAGCTAATTGCTGTGTTGTATCGTAATTTACCTTGATGAATTTCGGTTTTGTTTTCTTATTAAATGTCGATTTTATGTGTGGCTCGTTTTCAATTTCAACATTCTTCTCACGATTAACATTCAATTTCTCAGTACGTTTTTGTTTTTCTTCTTCAATTTTATTCTTAATCATTTTATGCACTAGGTTGACTCGTTCAAGATACTGTTGGGACAGTTGTTCAGTTACTAATCTCTCTGTTATTCCGTTTCCATAGGAGACATTTTCAAGGTAGAGTTTAGAGTATTATTGAAGGCAATTACCGCTAATTTCATATTAGTTTCAGTGGTGTTGGTTTTATTTTCAAGTTGAATGGCATTCAGAATTTCAATAAGTGTAGAATGAGTCCTTTCTACCAAACCTTGCGAGTCTGGGTGTCCGGGAGTAACGTAATATGGTTCAATGCCATAAAGTCTCAGGAAATCACGTAGGCCTGCATTGTCAAATTCACGTCCGTTGTCCATTTGTACAATTTTGGGTATGGGGAAAGCAGAGAAATAGTCGTCTAAGCATTCTTGGATATCGACTTGGTCAAATTTTTTATTGGATGGACCGTTAGCCGTTTGGAAAAACAGTCTCCTGTCATATTTAACCTTTAAGCAAACAGCACATTTATTAATGTAACCAGTCACGTCCTGTAGCATTGATGGCCAGTAATATTTACGTCGTATTTGATTATAAGATTCATTGATACCGAAGTGGAATGTTTTACCCTCATGATAATTAGAGATTACCTGTTTTTGTTCATCATTTTGTGTCACATCTAAGTTCATTCTTTTATACCGTTTAAGTTTGATCGAATCAAAAGTCTCTAGCAGTACGTTCTTGAAATTGTTAAAAATCCGTTCATACTCATCGTATAGGGCTCCGGCACGCGAGCAGAAAACTCCATACTTTGTATTTGGTTTCAAATACTCTATACATTATTTGTCCTTCATGTCATCGTAATCATTAGCATTCCTAAAATAAATAATCAATCTATTTTTATCAAAAATCTTAATCAAGCGAGGGGGTTGGTCACCTCGTTCAAGTACTAATTGGTTATGTTCTACATTCAGAATCTTATCGTTGTCAGCAATAGTTACTTGCTCGTTTGAACTCTCTTGAGAGTGTATTGTGGCTAAACTGTTATTATCATCTTCACGTTCATTACCATTTTCATTATTATTTACAACATTTTCATAATCAATATCACGCACAATGTTTTCATTAGCATCATTATTTACAACGTCGTCAATTCTATTATCAATAACTATAATATCATCATTATCAGTTCCTACGGCAGGGTTATCTATTTGTTGGAGAATTTCATCAAGGGAACTAACGTCTATGGAGGGAGCTTCAGTACGAGTATTGAATCGCAGCAATTCTTCCACGGTAATGTCATCGTATTCATGATCAGGGTCGTTAGCACTACATTATCAAAACCGTGAAAGCCATCTTCTAGACCAGTTTCGTGGGGATCAGTAGCAATATTCGCAAACCCGCAAAAGCCATCTTCAAAACCTAAAAAAGCATCTTCCTCATTTTCCATCATGTTAGCATTATTAGGACGAGACAGAGCGTCCGCTACGTAATTAGTCTTCCCATTTATGTAAATAATATCAAAATCAAATTCCTCTAATAACAGTTTCCATCTAATGAGTTTCGAGTTCGGTTCTTTGATGCTATGAAGTGTAAGGAATATTTAAAACGCCTCCACCAAATATGTAAGCACGATGTGCTTACAAACCAAATATGTAAGGGGAAAATAACTATGAATACAAGAAAATATCGTACAGGTTTTTGATATTTAAAACAAAACAATAAATTATTTATTACAAAATTAGAATTATAATTAGAAATTACGAAATAATAATAATCAGATGAATATTTCAGGGGCTACTCGCTTTGCTGCTAATGAGGATTCAATGTTTGTGGTTATGAAAAAGTTAAGAACAATGACTCAGTAGTCACCTACCTTTTTGAAATAGCTTCCCACTTTGGCATCCACTGGTATTTCGCGGCGTTAATTATTAATTAAAAATCAAAATAACTGATCCAATGAAATGGGTTCAGATCCCGTCCTATTCAATAATACAATTCTCTTTAAACTGCCCGAACTGCGACAGGAAAACTGTATTATAAAACAAGAGCAAAATCTATCCCCTTCACCAGAACAGCCAGACTTTACTCACAGTCCTAACGAACGAGCTCACACACCGACCAAAAGAAAAATTTTGGGTATTAAATATAACTCGGTCAATGCCAAACATGAAAGCCATTTCAGTACATATTTTTATCTGTCGCACAAGCGGCACGTTTGTTATTAAAAACAAAAGAGAAGCTACATTAATTTTGACAACAAATGAAATAAACAATCTTTCTGTCGATGACAAAAATTGTTCAAAGACAAAAACACTGTTCATTAAACTTTTCTAAATTAAAATTCTAAAATCCTGATCAATATGAGATAAATATATGATTCATATATATGTCCCATATGACCAGGTGACACATCACCCATCCCGCTGAAAGACTCGTCCCTAAGTCTGTAGTCAAGAGGGGAACAAAAAAAATAATAATAAAAAAAATAATTAAACAAAATAATATACTCCGGAAACAAACGTGTGCCTGATTGACTTGATAATGCTACTATACATTGAAATCAAACATTTACATAGAAAGATAGGTTACTCCAACTAAATTACAAACATTCAAATCAAATTCAAAATGAAACTATGCTGCACAATAACATTGATTAAATATGAAACTAACTTTCAATAGGAACATGTATGATGTTAAAAAAAATCTTCAACTATTATATCAAAACTGGTTAACAACCTCTTAGGCTTCAAATTGCAATAACAAAATATCCTAAAACCAAATGTAGTAAAAATATAAAGATTTATTTATATCATTAATTTTCCATCTCCAAAACCTAATTGCAGCCTTTTCAACCATAATATATTAATAACATTACTAATAAAAAACATGTTGGAAAAGTAATCAATAAATCTCGTACTCCAAATCTCAAGTATGTAAACTTAATAATTATTTATAGTAGAATTAAACTCAATAACGAAATATAATGTATCATATCTAAAAATCCTATATCAAAACTCAAATCCTAAATCTGAAAAGTAGATTATTAGTAAAAATATCAAAATTATCCATTGCTCAAACGCAATCCCATATTAAAATAAATCAAGAACTAATATATGAAAATATTATCACTAGGACTATTATTAACAAATACCAAGAAAAGCCAAAATTTTCTTCCATTATTAGAATAATGGAATAAGTGTATTGAATAATACACTGATCAGTGTTGATAATTGAATGACAATTATAAATTAGCTAAATGCCTCATTCTACGAGCAATACTGTCTCATGCAATAAATTCGCTGAGTCTGCACTGTTGTTCGGTTTTCAACCTTCAACGGAATTGTTTTAATAAATATCTCATCGCTATTAACGCTTAATTGGGACACGCTTTCCAAACTATTCAAAATTATGTCATCATATTTCTCTGCCGAACTCTCATTAACAACAATTCCATCAGTTTCAATTTTATTATTCTTCATATCTTTTAGAGAATAATTCAAATCTGACTCTGTATTTTCACCTTCACTGTTTACACAAATCTCTGATTCACATTTTTTCTGTAATCGGTTCAATATACTATTTTCATGGCCTGGTTCTTGTTTATCAATAATTGATTCATTCATCTTGTTAACAAAACTTTTATTATCTACATCACTTTTCAACTCTGAACATGAGTCCGTAATCTTTCGTTTACCACCATTATTTGCTGATTCACATTTCTGGCTATAATTCATTTTAATATCTCCAAGATCAATTTCGTGTTTATGAAAGATTGAATACTTCTTATCATCCGTATTAGAATATTTTCTTCTAACATATATTCCATTGTGCCTAACACCTTCCAAAGTAGAACCTGATTCAGTGACTATACAACTTCCTAATTCATTCCTTGACATATCATTATTTGATTGACCGCCGTCTAAAACATTTTCATCAATATGCCTAGTACTAAATTCCTGTGTCCTATCAGTAAAATATGCTTTCTTACGTCTAGCATTTTCCAAAAACTTTCTGTCATCAAAAGAACACACTCTAATATCATAGCCTTCTTTTTCACAAATTCTATGCATCCTTTTATAAACCCGATAAGCATAATTAACGTTGTAAAAATAATTCCGCATAAAATGATTATGTTTACCACAAACTTTACGTCTTCTTTTTCTATTAGTCCTATTATTCACGAGAATAACATTCTGATGCATCTTGATTCCTCTAGATTCACAATCATTACGCATACCAGTAGAGTTAACACAATTTTCGAACGGCCTGTTATCAATCGTAAAAGAGAAATCCAAATCACTTTCCGATAAATCTGATAACTCTTCCTTAATCATTTCCCTATCTTTATCCTCTTTGTAAATTATATCTTCCTCATTCAAATCACAATCATTACAAATAAGAACTTCATCCAACCCATTTTCAATCTCGAAGTTACTAACATGACAATAAACATCCACTTCATTTGAAACATAATAATTACAAGAATCAAAATCATCAGAGATAATAGCATTTTCTAAACAATTCTCAAATTCAAACTCATTTCCGATTTCCAATAGTTCTTCAAATTCTGGTTTCATATTATCATTAATTACTTGCACCTGTCCAAATTTCCACTCATTCAAATACTGACATGATAATTCATATTTCTCAATATTTTTATACAATTCTACAATAGTACTATTTGATAACATTATAGTTCTTTCAAATATATTTGAAGACAACCCTCTTAAAATTATCCTGATAATCCGAGATTCATGCATATTCGAATCTACTTTTCTGCATAGGGATAAGACTCATGCTACAAAATCTCTACCATTTTCTTCAAATTCCATGCTACAAGTATCTAATTCCTTTTCTAGTTTCCACAATTTGAGAGGAGATCGATAGAAATTAACCAATTTTTCTTTCACTGGCATATATTCAAATTTGTTCTGTTGAGTCAAATCGTTCTCAATAACATCAACATATTTCTCAGCACTTCCTTTCAAACAAAACCGCAAGTATAATAAATTATCCTTTTCATCCCAGCCGTTGGCCAAGGCACCTTTTCAAAATAGTTGAAAAAATCATCAATGTCAAATTCTTCATCTTTTCCATCAAAAAATTTCGGTAATAGTAGTGGTCGAAGTTTTTCCATTGTTAATCTGTTCCAATCCAATTCTATTCAATAATAAATAATAAATTTCCAATTAATCTGGTTTCAATAATCATAAATTCTCCATATCTCAACATCTCTTCAATAATAATAAATTTATCCTATTCAATCATATCTTAATAATAATCAATTTCTCATCTCATCATAAATATCTAATTCTTTCTAATAAGAATTGATAATAAATCTTGCGATCGTACAAAATCTTCAATTGTCATAGCTTTTGCAATTCATAATCTCGAAATCAATAATCGTGAATCTCAAAATCTGTTCAATTATAATTATCATTCTCCATCCGTTAAAATCCATTATTAGTAAATCCATTATTGTTCCACAATATTCCAATTCAATACATCCTCGAAATTCATCCTACAAGCTGTTTCTACAGCCCCGTAAGGTTTAAACTCAACTATTTCACCCATAACTACACTGAAATAAAAACATATATTCAATAATGCAAAAATGCTACCACAAAAATTGAATCTTCACTGAGGTAACCTGAAAAGTCCAAATTTTTAAAACTGGATTAAAAACCCTTGAGCCTCCAACAAATATGTAAGGAATATTTAAAATGCCTCCACCAAATATGTAAGCACGATGTGCTTACAAACCAAATATGTACGGGGAAAAGAACTATGAATACAAGAAAAGGTCGTACAGGTTTTTGATATTTAAAACAAAACAATAAATTATTTATTACAAAATTAGAATTATAATTAGAAATTACAAAATAATGTTCATTAAACTTTTCTAAATTAAAACTCTAAAATCCTGATCAATATGAGATAAATATATGATTCATATATATGTCCCATATGACCAGGTGACAGAAGCCACTGGAGAGGCTTGTGATCAGTTTGAATGAGAAACTTCCGTCCGTATAAATAAGGTCTGAAATATTTACAGCACCAGACAATAGCCAATAACTCTTTTTCTATGGTGGAGAGATTGATCTCATGTTTATTCAAAGTTCGCGAAGCATACGCTACTGGTAGATCTTTTCCTTCAAAAACTTGGGATAATACCCCTCCTATAGCATAATTGCTCGCGTCAGTCGTGACAATGAACTGTTTAGAGAAATCAGGGAGTTGTAATATTGGACTGTTCTGTAACATTGTTTTCAATTTCTCAAATGCATTTAGTATTATTAATATCGATATTTACATCCTTTTTCAATGCCTGAGTCAGAGGTTTTGCAATTTTTGCATAGTTCTGTATCATTTTCCTATAGTAACCTGTTAACCCTAAGAATTGTTTGATTTGTTTTTCGGTTTTAGGTATTTTAAAATCCTTTATGGCCTGCAATTTGGCTGGGTTGGGTTGAATAATGCGTTCTGAAACAATGTGGCCAAGGTATAAAAATTTTCTTTTGAAAAATTCGGTTTTGTCAAGCTGTATTTTGAGATTGTGATTTTGTAGTTTCTTAAAAACAGATTTTAAATGTTTCAAATGTTCTTCCAAATTGTCAGAGAATACTATTATATCATCCATATATACTAATACATTCGGCATTTTAGCAAACAATATATTTGTATTTCTTTGAAAGAATGGGGGTGCATTTTTCAGCCCGAAAGGGAGCCTAAGAAACTCGTAGTGACCATCTTCCATTGAAAAAGCAGTTTTAGGAAAAGATTCTGGGTCCATTTCGATTTGATGGAAACCTGAGTACAAATCTATTGTGGAGAAATAAGTGGCTCTCCCAATTTTACCGAAAAGATCTTCAATGTTTGGTAAAGGATATTTATCAGCTATCGTCTTGTCATTAAGTTTCCTGTAGTCTATCACCATTCTTATTTTCTTTTTCCCTGAAGCATCTAGTTTTTTTGGAACAACCCATATTGGGGAATTGTATGGAGAGTTGAATGATTTTATTTTGCAGCAGTTTATCAATTTTGATTTGTACGTCTTTCTTGAATATTTGGGGGTACCTATAGTTTCGTGTGTACACAGGATTGTCATCTACAGTATTGATTTTATGTTTTAATAAGTTTGTTGAACCAAGAGGAATATTATCAAGCTTTATTATCGCAGGGAATTTGATAATTAAATCGAATATCTCTCTTTTTTCTTCGTCATTCATGTGGTCAGTTCGTAAAGTTTCATGGATCAATTTCTTTATCAATGCAAAATTTTCAGGACGTGTGGTCATTGAGTCATTATGCGAGTCAAGAATCGTTTCTACTTCCTCAATTTCCATGGGTTCAGGACTGATGGTCATGAGTTCATGAGAGAAAGCTATACAAGTACATTCAACATTAACAATATCAATTAGACCTTTTTCAATACAATAGTTAGAATTATTTATAGGTTTAAGTAATCCCTGTCCTACAGTGGGAATAGACCTAACTGGGATAGTTATTACATTAAATCCAGGTTTCAATTCAATTTGTTTTCTACTAGAATTAATTACTGATAATAACGGTTTTGATACGTTGCCATAATCTAACGTCTCATAAGTTACATGGGCCTTGAGTTGTTGCATTGTTTCATTACCTAAAAGAATATCGTACCTGTCGGAAAAATCATATATATACATCTTAATTCTAGAAAGATTCGGAAATAATGTGGATGGACCAAAAAATATATACTCATGTCCACCACTTGTACCAGCCGGGGTTTTTACAACAAATTTTTCCTTATATCTAGTTACAGTTGGTGATAAAATTGCAGGATGTACATAATTCATCATCGATCCAGTGTCAACAAGCCATTTTCTGTTTACATCATCGACAAAATAGGGTAGCGATTTATCAATAATATTCAATTCAAGCTGTTTGGGGGGGTTTCTGCCAGATTGGGGCCACACCCTAAAAAATGATCTGCCATTTCATTCACAGCTGATGTTAGATTGTTGAGTTGCGATTGCAACAATTGAATACGAGTCGATGCATTTACTTGATTGATATCATCATTTGATTCATCGAGATAGTGAAGATCCTGGAAAGGATTGTTTCTTGGCGAATTGTTAGCATTTCTATTAGTAGAAGCAGTATGCATGGAGACAGTATTCTGTGAGTCCCATTTGTGAGACTGTTGAATGTTTCGTGCTCTGTTTGAAAAGTTATGAGAATTGTTATTGAACGATTTCGGTTGGAAATTTTGAAATTGCGACTGCTGAAAAATAGAGGTAGAGGTAACTACACTTTGTTGGAAATTAGAATGTTGAGGCTGTTGAAAATGGATTTGATGAGGTTATTGGAACCGATTCTGAGTAGTGAAGGGTTGCTGGAACCGATTCTGATTGAAGTGTTGCTGGTGGAAATTCTGAGGAGAGAATTGTCGGAATTGATTGAACACTGGTTGCGGTTGAAAGAAATTCCGCGGTTGGAACTGAGAATTGATTTGCTTTTCACTCACTGCACTTTTGTCACTTACGGGCTCTGCACATTTTAATTGTTTCAAAACAATGCTACAATCACTGCGCAGGGTATCGCGGGCGTCGTCCAAGTTCTTGAGTTTGTATACCTGAAGATGAGCTCCGAATGTTGGATGAACACCGTGAATGAGCGTGCGGACAAGTGTTGTATCGAGTTGTTCGAGAAGATTTTTCAGGAGATCCCCGGTTACACCATCAAGCTTATAGCGGGTCACCACTCTGGTGCGTTTTTCACTGAGTCTTTGTAGGAAATCTAGGGGGTGTTCATATTGGAATGATTTCATTACAGCAATTTCGGCTATTAGGTCAGGGACCGTGCGTTTATCAGAGAAGCTTTTCGTTAAAAGTTCAATAAGTTCAGCTAAGTTGGAACACTCACAATTTTGTACAACATCATCTGCAGCACCTTCCAAACTGTGGAGGGCGGCAGTAAATAACAGCCAATGATTTTCTTCGCGTTGTGATTGTTCAATTTTATCATTACAATACAGATTGAAAATGTCTTGGAGAGATTTGATAAATTTTGGAATTTTATTAGAAGTTCCATCGAATTTTGGAATATAGTCCAGCGAATATTTCGGGATAGATTTGGTTGACATGATCACAGGGTCTAATTTTAACGGTCGAATGAGTGTAGAAGATGAAGTGAAGAAAATGTTCGCATCTGTACTTACAGTTGATGGTAGTTTTACTTCCGTCTCAAATTTGTGGAAGGAGTCTTCGTTGTGAGCCAGGTTGAACTTCGAAGGTCGCAGGTGTGGTACGCAGAGAACTTGTCTTGAAGGGTTCACCACTGGTTTTCCGGATTTTTCACGCAGTCGAAATTATAGATCGCAAATCGAAAAAAACTTGTTGTTAAATGAACAACCTCGAAAAAACGTAAGGAAGGTAGTTCGGGCGCCAGTTATAGTTCTGGGGTAACCAAACACCTTTTTAAAAAGAAAACTTTTAAACACATAGTTATAAAATATACATCGAAAAAGAGAGAAGTGCTCTCGGTGAAGTTTGGCAGTAGACTGACTAAGCTCGACTAAGATCGAGCATTACAATGGAATACAGCGTCAGCAATAATATTAGGTGTTACCAGATGTAACTTTTGAATAAAGGTGTTGATATTTACATATATAAATTATTCTCTTCCATTTTTATTTAAATAAAATTTCAAAATTATTCGAGCCCTGATAGAATGACTGACTCACTGTACAGTCCGTCGAAAATTTTAATATTGGAATGAGGGGTATTTTGGCAAGCTGAGCAAAAAAATAAGGTCATATGCACCTTTTCGTTATATATTCAAATGAAAAATGAGTTTTGTGGGTTGTCAAAATTCCCTCTGAAAGGGAAACTATTCAACTTATTCTATTTTTTTAGTAAAATAACAATGATCATCCATCCATCTATCTTCTATACAGTACTATAATACATGTATACAGGTGTAAAGTATAGGACAATTATGTTGGACGCATCATCACGTCTGAAGTACTGGACTGATTAACTTTGCATCTGACAAATTTTGCATATAGATTCTTGCTTAACCGAGGATGGTTATATACCTATTTTAAATTCTTCAAGATTTGATTACATCAAGTTTTCAATTATTTGTCATGCTTTCAGTTGTTGTAAGTAAGCAGCAGAACATTTCTCTTAAAAGGGAAATTAAAAGAAAGATTAATTAGAAAGAAAGAAAGATTTAATTAGATTGGGGATCCTTTTCGAATGATAAAAACAGGTTTTCCGTTGCACCCAAATTTTTTCCGCCATTTTGAATCCAACTTCTTTTTTTAATTGAAAGGTGGTCATAATTATGATACATGATTCTGATAAAGGATTTCCAGAGAAAAGGTATGGTGAAAACCGCACATCGATATCTCAAACCTTTCAAAATTTATTCTCATTCATATCCTTTATTATAGTATAGAAGATGATAGATAGATGAATATATCATCCACCTATAGTGATGTAAAATTCCCGGGAGATCGAGGAAATATTCCCAGGGAATTTAAGAGAAATATTCCCAAAAAACATAAATTCTCGGGAATTTATGGGAACTTAAGGAAATTTATGATTTCTTTCATAAAAAATGGCCGAAAAATACGATTATTGTTACACATGGTCTCAATCACCTGTTATACAACAGATTTATGTAAGAAATATAAGGATGAATAACATATAAATTGTAGTAAGTTAAAAGAAAACAGTAATTTGAAGTTCATAAACTGAAAGGAGAAATGAGCACTCAATAAATCATTCAATTGCACCACTATTATTCATCACTACTTTCATTTCTTAAAAGTTGAATAATATTTTTTTACTTACTAATAAATGCCTGTAGATCAGGTCAGCAAAGTATTGATAATTTAACTTTCATTGCATGATTTTATTCAATTTCTCCGCACAAAAATAATTGACCCCTAAATAGGCTAAAGATTAGAATAGAATATAAATCCAAAAATTAGAAATTATAAAATACAGTAAAATAGGCCAAACTAAAACAAGGAGCATACACAAGTTTAATCCACTACAGTATTAAAAAGAAAATAATTCCACACCTCACAACATTTCAGGAGTCATTGAGGCGTGTGATAAGATACTAGTCCAGGCAACGAATGCTCAAAAAGATATAGAGGGAAAAGTTTGGAACCAAATTTTTGTCCTCGAAGTCATTTTAAGGGTAGTGAGGGGGTAAGCATATAAAAAGTCCTCACACCTACCACACACAACTCTAAAATTGCTATAAAAATTGATGGAAGGCTAAAATGATGAAAAAATACATTAAATTGGAGAGAATTGAATGCTCTACAACTCACTGTCTTTTAAATAGTTCTATAGTCAAGTCAATGAAATATTATAGAGGGAAATTTTTGGAACACAATTTTTGACCCCGTAGCTCTTCTTTTAAGGATAGTAAGGGAGTAATCATATTAAAATTCATCACTCCTACCCCCTGTATAAAAAATTACATTTTTTCGATGCTTGTTGTTGAGTAATAAGCCCTGAAAGTGCAAAAAGTTGGAAGAATAACTGTATTTTCAAAGATTTTACACTTTTAAAAGTGAATATCTCAAAAACTATAGAAGATATCACAAAACTCTACTGTACAAAAATTGTAGGAAATTTATCTAGCTTCATTTTTACTCACTTAGCCATGTTGCTAAAATGCATTGTTTCCCAGTTACATGCGTGTCAGCCAGAAATGAAAAAATGCAACTTTTAAACCACCCTCATCCCTTAAGCTCAAGGAGTATGGATGAGGACTTTTGATATGTTCACCTAACTAGTTCAAACAAAGCTGCGAAGTCAAATATTGTGTTCCAAACATTCTCTCCCAATTTCCCTGACAATTGATCTATTGTTGTTAAACTGAAGATTTCACACTCAACACTATAACGGCTGCAACAATCGTTGTGAGATGAGTAAAATAATGAGAAATTGAAGAGAATATGAGTTCTATGAGCCCATGATTAGGACGGATTTTTTTAATAAATCTTTAAAAAGTTATAAGGCCAAAAAGATTAAAAAATTGGAGCCGGAAGGGTTTTTCTTCAAAATGTGATACCTTAGAGAGCTCATTCCTAGAAAACTATGAGAGATATGGAAAAATGTTGGAAATGAAACTTGTAGGATAATTTGTGAGCTTTAATATTATGATTGTGTTCGAAAAAAATTTCCGAAAGGCGCATATTGTTCGAGATATATGCAAAAAACAAAATATGGCACTTTCGAACCACCCACACCACCTTAGCACAGGGGGTAGGAGTGAGGACTTTTGATATGTTTACCCCCTTAATACCCGTAAAAGAGCTACGGGGTCAAAATTTGTGTTCCAAAATTTTTCCTCTATAATCTTTCATTGACTGGACTATACAAGTATTTAAAAGACAGTGAGTGAGTGAGTGAGCAAAAACAGGCTCAAAGAATGATGCTTATTGATTATATCAATGTAAAATGTGGGTGAGCTTGATCAATATAAAATAGAATGATGATTTATTGATTATATTGAAGTAAAATATGAGTGGGATTAATCAATTTCAATCATTTTTAGAGCAATTTTATAAAATCCCTTAAGTTCCCATAAATCCTCTTAATTCCCAAAATTTCTTGGCCTCGGAAATATTCCCAAATCATAAGTTCCTTCCCACTGGGAATATTCCCGATCCACATCACTATCCACCTATCTATCGTCTTCGATACTATAATAAAGGATAGAACTGACTTGAACACGTGTAGAGGATAGGAAAATTATGTTTGACGCATCATCACGTCTGAACTACTGGACTGATTTACTTGAAATGCTGCTTATAAATTCTTAATCAACCGAGGACTCTTATAGGCCTATTTTCATTAATTCTTCTATATTTCATCACGTCAAGTTTAAAAATAGACCCTTGCGAAGCACGGGTTACCTGCTAGTAATAAATATGTGCTGTTCGCAGATGACACCACAATTATCATTCCAAAGAGGATCGGACAAAGAGAGTAGTACAGCTTGGCATTCCAAGAGTCTCATTAGCATGCAGTGATCTCAAACTGACAAACAACGGGGAGAAAACTATAAAGATGGTCTTCACACACAACCAAAGACAAGAGCCTGAGACAGAAGACAACATGAGCACAACTTGAGCACAACGTTTTTTGCTGTGATAATTGACCAGAACCTAAACTGGGGTGAACACAAAACAATTTGTGCAACAGGCTCTCATCGTCCCTGTACGTGATAAGAATTAGGAACATAGCAGATGAGAAAGCAGCATTGGTTTCATACCATGCCCTGTTTGCCTCTCTGCTGAGATATGGAATCGTAGCATAGAGAACTGCACTAAGGAACTGTATAGACAGAATACTTCGCTGTAGAAAAATGCATTTAGGATTATCTTGAGGCGGGATTTCAGGGAGCATTGCAAACCACTATTTATTCAAAATAAAATATTTATTGTTCACTGTGGTCGCAATATATCTTATGAAAACAATACTTCTTGCTGCCGGACAGAACCCTGCAATCCTTACTGATAGTAACCGACACGATAAATTTTAACAACATAGGCCAAATAATTGTTGACCTTCCGCAATATAGGCTCCAGAAATTCAAGCACACCCAATCTTATGCTGGCGCACACTATTTTAACAAAGTGCCGATGGACCTCAAGTCAATGATCACACTTTCTTAAGGAGCTGAAACATTTACTTCTTGAGACCATTGAAGATGGCTGACCCTTCTAGTGCTTCGTTATGTGGGCTGTGTAAAAACACAATAGATGTTAGTGATGAAGCTATTATATGTGATGCATTTTGTGTTGAAAAATGGTATCATGCCAAATGTGTTAATATTTCATCGGTTGATCTCAAGAAAATTGGTGAGTTAGGTGACCTTTCCAAATGGAACTGTCCATCTTGTGATTCCAGGTTAGAAAAGTGTCGTGAAGCCAGGTTTGAGTCAGCTGATATTATTGACTTGGCCATTAGACTTGGTAATATTGGTTCTAAATTAAATGCAATTGATACTTTTAATGATAAACTGTTTCAAAAAATTGAATCTATGATTGAAGTGAAATTAAAAACATTTCTAAGTGTGACTAAGGACAATTATGAACATGTTCGTGTTGACAGCTTGAATAAAAGTGTTAAAGAACTGACTAAATACTATGATGGACATAATAGTAATTTTAATCAGAAAATTGAGTTACCCGATCAGGACAATAACAATAGTGACAGTGACTTGATCTATATGCATGATCAGTTGAATGATAATACAATCATCTTCTTCTCCATCTGTATGTGTCTCAAACTTACCTGTTCCGACAATCAATGTTAGTAAGTCTAATGATAACAGCTGGGCTTCAGTAGTTGGTAGGAAAATAGGAAACCTAAAAACCCAGTTCCTGGAAACAAAGGACAACGGCCTGTGAGTTCCAAGTTGCAGGGTAATGTAAATGTTAAAAAGAATAGAAAATTTATTACTGGTAACATGACCGGTATTGACTATCTGACAGTTTTGGATCGTAAAATGTTCCTGTTTGTCTCTAGATTATCTCCTGATACATCTTGTGAGAACCTTGAAGAATTTTTGACCGAGCACCTTGTTTGGTTCAGGCTCATGTATCGACAATGTTGCCACTTCTATTCATGTAGATAGATTAGTTTCAACAGCAGTCAAACCTATGTTAGTGTCTGACCATTTTGCCATAATTTTTAAGTGTTCATTAGATTTAAGCTCCCATAAGACTGTTGTTTCTGCTGATCATAAACCCAATAGAGTTATTCGTCATATATGTAATACTAATGTTATCCATTTTGAATCTTTACTGGCTGTAGTAAATTGGCTGTTTATTTTTTCATTTGTTTCTATTGATGATAAATTTGCCCATTTCCATGAAAGTTTCGTTGATATTCTGGACTGTGTTTTTTCCATTGAAGAATGTTTCCAGAAGAACTTTTTCACATAATTTAAAATGGTATAACAACGAATTAAGACAAATGAAAGAATTCTGTATAATGTTATATGAATTGTATAGAAGCACTGGTTTGCTCAATTATAGAATAAGTTTTAATAACTATAAAAACTTTTTAGAAAAATGGTGAAAGAAGCCAAACGTAATTACAATAATAATCGTATCCTTCAGGCTACTGTAAAACCCAAGATATTGTGGTCTATAGTAAGAGAGAATATGAACAAGAATGATGTATCCAAGTGTTTTGACAGTGATGGTCACACTCCAGATGGTTTTAATAATTTGTTTTTAGACAATGTTAATCGTATTGTCCAGAGTGTTCCTCCTGCGCATTACAGTGTAGCACACTATCTTGATAAGTTTAAAAATTCTGTACCTGATGCTGTAAATAGTTCTTTTGTTTTCCGCCATACTAGTGTTGAACAGGTTCATAACACCATTTTATCTTTAAAAAATAGTTCCTGTCTTGATGTTTTTAATCTTAATTCTTTTATTCTTAAACTTGCTTCTCCTTTTATTTGTGAAATTTTGTGTTGCTTATTTAATGATTGCATTGATGAGGGGATATTTCTTAAATGCCTCAAATACTCTAAGGTAATTCCCTTGTTTAAAAAGGGCTCTACTTCTGATTATAATAATTTCAGACCCATTTCAATAATTCCTATTTTCTCCAAAATTTTTGCAAATTTTTAGAATCCAATTCATTTTATCTATAAATTTTAACTATATCTGAAAAGGTAAGTAAAATGGACACAAAGTTGGACGTAATTAATTCTTTTAATGATAAACTTTTTGAAAAACTCGAATATTTAGGCTAATTGACATGAAATTCAAAACATTTCTAAATTCCACCGACAAGCCAGAACCTGTGTGTCAAACTGACAGTTTGAAATTGAATGGTGCTTGTAAAAACAGACTCAATAAATCGACAGTTCGTAAAAAATCGATAGTCAATATCGATCTTGTTGACAACAGAACATCGATAACGGATACAGGTCGATGTGACGAGATTCAACATTGTGACAATGACGTTTCCGATCAATTATCCGGTATTGAGGTTAAGTGTACTCAGGCTCAGACAGCAATAAAAAATAAAACTGTTGCTAATTTCTCTACTGCTCTTATCCCTACACCTGATCATTCAAAAAATAAAAATGAAACCTGGGCTACTGTAGTTAAAAAATCAAATAAGCATAAAAAAAGTAATGATTCTTCACATATCCAATTACAATCTTCGGTTAATTCCAAATCGCAGGTGAATGATAAGAAGAGGTTTAAGCATAATAGCGTTATTCATGGTTCCATGAAAGCTAAAGATGGTTTTCCTGTACCTTTAAAAGCTGCTACAAAAATGTTCTGGTTGTTTTTATCTGGGTTTGACTCGTCAGTTAGTACAGACAATGTAGTGTCCTATCTAAAAAGTCTCAAGGATTCAACTGTTTATGTTTGTGAACGAATCAATTCCAAATATAGCACTTATAGCTCTTTTAAGGTTGGTATACCTCTTGAACTGGCCGATGAACTGATGCATCCCAATCTATGGCCACAAGGATGTGTTGTAGGTAAATATAGAGCACCAAGAAACAAAACTGTGCCAGAAAACAGTTTTTTACAATCAAGTCAAGAACGGCAATTACTGACTTGAATTTAAAATCAGTTTCTGAAAAAACTGTGCAAGCTGTTAGGAAATGTTTGTGTATATTTAGTGTGAATGTACAATCGCTCCGTAATAAAATACATGAACTGGAGATTATTTTAAGTGAAACACCAGCTAATGTAATTTGTGTTAACGAGCATTGGCTCCTAGAGGATGAGATTTCTTTGTATGTTCCTGAAGATTTTGTATTAGCTAGTTGCTACTGTAGACAATCACCGTATGGAGGCTCTGCAATATACGTGGCTAAAAGTATGCTGTTTGAACAGCTAGATGTTGAAAGGTACTGCATTGAAGCTGCTTTTGAAGTTTCAGCTATTAAGATGTCTAAATCTAAGGTGATAATATTATGCATATACCGTCCTCCTAGTTCTAATTTTAACCAGTTCATTTTAAATCTTGAAAAAATTTTATCTGATTTGACAAACGGACCTAAACATTTTAAACATATAGTTATTACAGGAGACCTTAATGTAGATATCTTAAAAGAAAATGCTAGTGCTGGTATTGAATTGTTAAATCTACTAAGATCATTTGATATCTACTGTGTTCATAAATGTCCTACCAGATTCAATTCTTGTCTTGACATTGTAGCATCAAATATTTCAGCCAACAGTGTGGAGCTAAAGTTTCTAGAACAGGACATGATCTCTGATCATGCAGGTATCTGGTCTACTTTCTATTTGGATCCTACATCAGAGGTTGAAAATGATGACGCATGTAGTAAAACATACATTAAGAAGCGTTTTATTACTCAAGATAATTTAAACTATTTCAGACAGTTATTGAATACCGCAGACTGGTCTGATATTTATACCAAAGATGTAAATAGTGTTGTTAGGAACTTCTTATATATTTTTACAAAGTATTTCAATGTTAGCTGTCCATACATAAATGTTAGAAATATAAATGGTAAGAAGAAAGCATCTGTGATAAACTGGTTTACTCCTGAACTTGATAGTATGCGTAAACTACTTCTTGTGATATATAACAAATGGAAGAGCTCTAATAACCTTGAGTAAAAAATCGATAGTCAATATCGATCTTGTTGACAACAGAACATCGATAACGGATACAGGTCGATGTGACGAGATTCAACATTGTGACAATGACGTTTCCGATCAATTATCCGGTATTGAGGTTAAGTGTACTCAGGCTCAGACAGCAATAAAAAATAAAACTGTTGCTAATTTCTCTACTGCTCTTATCCCTACACCTGATCATTCAAAAAATAAAAATGAAACCTGGGCTACTGTAGTTAAAAAATCAAATAAGCATAAAAAAAGTAATGATTCTTCACATATCCAATTACAATCTTCGGTTAATTCCAAATCGCAGGTGAATGATAAGAAGAGGTTTAAGCATAATAGCGTTATTCATGGTTCCATGAAAGCTAAAGATGGTTTTCCTGTACCTTTAAAAGCTGCTACAAAAATGTTCTGGTTGTTTTTATCTGGGTTTGACTCGTCAGTTAGTACAGACAATGTAGTGTCCTATCTAAAAAGTCTCAAGGATTCAACTGTTTATGTTTGTGAACGAATCAATTCCAAATATAGCACTTATAGCTCTTTTAAGGTTGGTATACCTCTTGAACTGGCCGATGAACTGATGCATCCCAATCTATGGCCACAAGGATGTGTTGTAGGTAAATATAGAGCACCAAGAAACAAAACTGTGCCAGAAAACAGTTTTTTACAATCAAGTCAAGAACGGCAATTACTGACTTGAATTTAAAATCAGTTTCTGAAAAAACTGTGCAAGCTGTTAGGAAATGTTTGTGTATATTTAGTGTGAATGTACAATCGCTCCGTAATAAAATACATGAACTGGAGATTATTTTAAGTGAAACACCAGCTAATGTAATTTGTGTTAACGAGCATTGGCTCCTAGAGGATGAGATTTCTTTGTATGTTCCTGAAGATTTTGTATTAGCTAGTTGCTACTGTAGACAATCACCGTATGGAGGCTCTGCAATATACGTGGCTAAAAGTATGCTGTTTGAACAGCTAGATGTTGAAAGGTACTGCATTGAAGCTGCTTTTGAAGTTTCAGCTATTAAGATGTCTAAATCTAAGGTGATAATATTATGCATATACCGTCCTCCTAGTTCTAATTTTAACCAGTTCATTTTAAATCTTGAAAAAATTTTATCTGATTTGACAAACGGACCTAAACATTTTAAACATATAGTTATTACAGGAGACCTTAATGTAGATATCTTAAAAGAAAATGCTAGTGCTGGTATTGAATTGTTAAATCTACTAAGATCATTTGATATCTACTGTGTTCATAAATGTCCTACCAGATTCAATTCTTGTCTTGACATTGTAGCATCAAATATTTCAGCCAACAGTGTGGAGCTAAAGTTTCTAGAACAGGACATGATCTCTGATCATGCAGGTATCTGGTCTACTTTCTATTTGGATCCTACATCAGAGGTTGAAAATGATGACGCATGTAGTAAAACATACATTAAGAAGCGTTTTATTACTCAAGATAATTTAAACTATTTCAGACAGTTATTGAATACCGCAGACTGGTCTGATATTTATACCAAAGATGTAAATAGTGTTGTTAGGAACTTCTTATATATTTTTACAAAGTATTTCAATGTTAGCTGTCCATACATAAATGTTAGAAATATAAATGGTAAGAAGAAAGCATCTGTGATAAACTGGTTTACTCCTGAACTTGATAGTATGCGTAAACTACTTCTTGTGATATATAACAAATGGAAGAGCTCTAATAACCTTGAGTATAAAATTATGTTCAAGAATTTAAAGATAAAATACAAGCAAGAGATCTCTAGGGCAAAACTTGTAGCTAATGGTAAATTTATAGCTGAGGCTAAAAATCAATGCAAGGCAGCCTGGCAAATTGTCAAAAATGAAGGTAATCTGGTAAATTCAACAAAACAGGTCATTCCAATCTCTACTGAGCAGTTTAATAATTTTTTTGTTAATGTGTCATGTGCTACTGGTAATATTCAAACAAATAGTAATAGTACAAATGATGTAGACTTCTCTGATCTTTTAAATAATAGTATCAATAGTAATCTGAATAACCAAAATTTTAAATTTAAGAAGGTTGATGAAACAATCATTAGTCTTATTATAAATAGAATGAGTCACTCAAAATCTGAGGATGTGTATTGTATGTCAAATTATTTGTTGAAAAATGTAGTTGATGTTTTTATATCTGAACTGACTTACATTGTAAATTATATACTGAGTGAAGGAGTTTTTCCTGATTTTCTAAAAGTTACCAAAGTTACACCTGTTTATAAGAAGGGGGATCCTTATGAACCCCAGAACTATAGACCAATTGCAATTGTACCTATACTAAGTAAAATCATTGAGACATGTATTGTAATTTAACTTAATGAATATTTTGTTAACAACCAGCTGTTCTATCCTTCTCAGTATGGCTTTAGACCGAATCATAGTACTATTGATGCAATTGAAAAACTTGTTGAATATGTTTTGAATGGTTTTGAACTCAAGCAACCAGTTGAATCTTTACTATTGGACTTAAGCAAGGTATTCGACTGTGTCTCTCACTCTATACTCTGCAAAAAACTTGAAAAGTATGGTATTAAAGATAAGGAGCTCATGCTGATCAAGAGTTATTTGAAAAATAGAAAACAAATGGTTAGCTTGAATAGTGCAAACTCAAATTTCCTTGATGTAACCATGGGGGTTCCTCAAGGATCAGTCCTTGGCCCTTTTCTGTTTCTAGTCTTTGTAAATGATTTTAGTAAAAATGTTTCTGTCTTTTCAATATTATATGCAGATGATACCACTCTGGTACATAAGGACGTTGATATAAAAACTGTTCAGGATACGCTTGGAAGGGCTATGGATGAGTCTAAGGTATGGTTCAATGCCAACTTACTTAAGGTAAATGAGAGAAAAACAGAACAAATAATATTTTCTCTCAACAATGTAAGTACTGGTAACCTGAATCTGAATGATGATGTTTTCAAGCCTGTAAAGTTACTAGGAATGTACTTAGATAGTAAACTCAGCTGGGAGTATCACCTAGTGAATTTATGTAAAAAGCTTTCTAGAGTAACATTTCTCTTACGAAGACTGAAATATTGTGTGAACCTTGATGTAATTAAAATGATTTACTTTGGTCTCTTCCATTCACACTTGATTTATGGAGTACAACTGTGGGGCAACTCATCTTCTTCAAAAAAAAAGCATTTATATGGCAAAAGAAAGCACTTAGAGTTATATTTGGTATGAAATACAATGAATCTTGTAGAGGAATATTTGTAGAACACAAAATTATGACCTTGCCTTGTCTGTATATATATTATAATTTAATCTCAGTAAAGAAAAATCTGTCTAATTTTGATAAAAATATTTCTATACATTCACATTATACTAGACATAGGGGCGATATAACTAGACCTACAGTTACATTGACTGAAACTCTAAAAAGTCATAAGTACCTACAAATTCGCATGTTTAATTTACTACCAGATAATGTTAAGAAGTTACCATTGAAAACGTTTTGTATTTCTGTTGATAAATGGCTCACGTCTGAAGCTTTCTATTCTGTCAATGAGTACCTGGAATATTTCAATGTATTTGTGTAATTTTGTTCGTTTCTACAGTCCAACTCGTGATATTTTACCACAATATTTCAATGTGTATTTGTAAATTTGTTCGTTTTATAGTACAACTTGTGATATTTTACTTATTATTGACGAAGCCTATTGCTTACATTTTTGTAATGCTGTTTTATGGCCAATAAAATTCTTGATTCTTGAATCATACATTCTAAAGAAAAAATGTTCAGTCATTTGATAGGCTAAACTCAAAATTGTTCGAGATATTTGAGAAAATAAACAAAATTGCACACTCAATACTTTTCAATTTTCATATTTAATCATTTTTAACTTATTTTAGTGAGCACTAGATTGGCTAAATCTCATTTAGATTTTTGCAGGGAATCCATTGAAATAGAATTGAGGTTAGAAAATTTTATAATAATTATTAAGATATTTGGAAAAATGCAGTATTTTAGCTTTAGAAGTGTTTAATATGTTTGCATAGGCATAGTGTAGACCGATATTGAGGATCACATTTTATTCAGCTTCCAATGCAATTCAGAAGCTTTGAAAGATTGTAAAAATAATTAAATCAAACCAAGCTTTTCCTGACCCTGGCTTCTCCTAACCTAAGCTTTCTTCAATCTAAGCTTTTCCTAACCTAAGCTTTTCCTGATCCAAGCTTCTCCTAATCTAATCCCAATGCTAGATTCCGCGGCCCATATACTAAAGTGCAGCCTAATTATATTTGAATACAGTATTTAAACGAGGGGGATAATAGAATATTTTTTTTTAATAATTATTGTTGAGATCAAAGTTGAGATATAAAATATGCAGGATAACTTACTAGGACTTAGCCGCTATTCAAGATATAGAATAGAATGTGACCTACTTTTTATCATTCATAAAGCTCTAAAATCAATACCGGATGATCGAATAATGAATATCTAAATTATCAAAATAAAAATACCAAGTTCCGAAACCCGTCGAGGTATAACACAGAGGTTAAACACATTGTGTGCTTGGTTTAGAAATCAATGGAATTAACCATGCAAACTTATGCAACCAGGATGAAATAAATATGAAATAAATCTCACAGAATCGTCTACTTACTTTTACAACCATTCATAGAACGTTCTGTTATACTTCACACACTTCACAGTCACAGTCAATAAGTTTAAGTTTCAACATGAAGATATCATGAAAATACAAATTGCAAAAGGACGCTTCAGTATTGCCAATCGCAATGAGCGAAATTACCCAGAATTTTCCCCGGAATCGGTCCCAAAAATTCGAAATTATAAACTGAAATCCTCGGAAATAAGATGATGATTTTCCTCAATATGAAATTGAATGGAAAAGTAGTTGAGATTGAAGCATGTATGAACGTTTCTCCACTCAATTTTGTTTTATCCGTAGGCATCCTTTGAACACTTGAATCAGACCGTTTCTGAGCCGAGTCTGCTGCTGCATCGATTTTTTTTAAAAGTGGAAATTTCTTGTGAAGAGAGCAGCCATTTTGCGAGTTTGTCGAAGAGCGTACTTGAAGTGTGAGTTATATTTGTTGGAGTTGATGCAGCTTAAAATCTATTCGAGACTGAATATTGATATTAGTTGAATGATTACTGCTACAAACACAACTATCTAGCTAAGGTCTGTAGATAATAATGTTTTGTGACATCAGTGGTCTGCCTAGTCTGACAATCGATCCTCAACTTCCTATCAACCTGGACAACAAAATATATATAATGGTACTGATATTTTTATGTATTTCAATTTATGAATCTAAATTGGATACTCTAAAAAGTACTTACTGGATTATAAAAGTTGGCAATGGATATAAGTCTGCAATGGAGCTTATCCTTTACCTAGTTGCTAAGAATTAAATTAAACCTTTCAAACCAAGACAAAATTGCAAATCAAACTTGAAACCCCTCCAATATGAGTCCCATATAGATTTATATGAATAATCATTGATCAGGCTTACCAGCTTAGTTGGATTTTCACTCCTGTGATTGAATTTGATATGGAACATGATATTTGCTAAGCGATCTTACTGAATCGAATCGGTTGAAACCTGATATGACATCTTTGAATTCACATAGAAAACCCACTCTTGAACTTGAATAGAGGAATGAATAGATTATTCTAGAGACCAAATGTCAGTTTTTCTAGTTCCTCAATAAGTCTACAATGAGGTAACAAACAATAAAGCCAAAATGCAAATGTACAAAATTGCTCACAAATAGCTAGAGCTTCAAAAAAAGGATATAATAAAGACAGCTAAGATTTGTTATGAATTATTTATCCAAATTTGGATTATGTTTAGAGTTGCAAAGAAGTTGGTTAGAGGTGGAGGTTTAGTTATGGAAAGTTTAGGGGTTTGGCAACTGCTATTTAATAGGAATATGATTTCAGATCTGTACCCGAGACCCCGAAGGAAACAACTTCAGAAGTGATACTTTCAGTTTCAGTTGTTGTCCAATTTTCAGCTGCTCTAATATAATTTTGCTCCATTCAGCTATGCTACACTATACATCCACATATACAGAGTGGGTGAAATGTCTGAGAATGGCTTAATATCTCATACACAAAGATAATTTGATGGTAAGTGTGATTGGGGATCCTACTCAAATTGAAAAAACTACTTTATAATGAATTTAAAAATCTGCAATTACATGATTTTGATAGGGAATTTCAAGAAAAAATTGATGGTGGAAACTGCATATCGATATCTCGAACCATTTCTGAAATATTCACATTATTAATCAATACTATTCAAAGCAGAAAAGAGAGAAAAATGTCTGAGAATGGCTTAGTATCTCATAAAAATCATATATATAATAGCACTTAACAGAAAACAATAATTTAAAGTTGTATAATATACACATGACACAGATAGATTAAAAACACTTAGAGACTTACATTTAAACGAGAATTTTTGGGAGCTGGGCCCCCTTTGTCAATCAACCAGGAAGTGAAGTGGTGCAGATTTGAACATTCTAACGGTCGTGACCACAGAGACGCGGTAGAGATGTTATGTAGACCATAGAGCACAGATGAATGAAGGCGCAATTTAAACAAGAACTTTCGGGAGCTGGGCCCCCTTTGTCAATCAACCAGGAAGTGGAGTGGTGCAGATTTGAACATTCCAACGGTCGTGACCACAGAGACGCGGTAGAGATGTTATCTAGACCATAGAGCACAGACGAACAGAGGCGCACTGATTGAAGGAGCATTATGGGATTAGTTGGTGGGCCATGATGGGTTATTTCAAGCGGGAGATTTCAAATTTGAGAGGGTTATGGATAAGGAAAGGTGTAGATTATGAATTGAAAGAAAAGAGGAGATTTATAATTAGAAATCCGAAATGGAGTAGAATAAAATTAGAAAATGGAATTATAGAATTGAATTGGAATTAAATTTATTTTTTTTTTATTGAAAATTTACTATATATTTGATAGCTGTGAAATTTCTTATATATGATGAAATTTATTTCAATTTAATTGGACAGTTGGTGTAGAGTTGATAGTTATGGTAATATTGCTGTCTGTTAAGATGAAATAAATTTAATCATATATAAGAAATTTCACAGCTGTCAAATATATAATAAATTTTCAATAAAAATAAAAATAAATTTAATTCCAATTCAATTCTACAATTCCATTTTCTAATTTTATTCTACTTCATTTCGGATTTCTAATTTTAAATCTCCTCTTTTCTATCAATTCATAATCTACACCTTTCCTTATCCATAACACACTCAAATTTGAAATCTCCCGCTTGTAACCCATCATGGCCCACCAACTAATCCCATAATGCTCCTTCAATAAGTGCGCCTCCGTTCGTCGGTGCTCTATGGTTTACACAACATCTCTACCGCGTCTCTGTGGTCACGACCATTAGAATGTTTAAATCTGCAACACTAGCGTCAGGTGATAAATTTTCATAATGGCAAGGGAAGTTGTGTGAGTGCACCACACCAGATTTTTTAATATATTATTTGGGTACATAAGAGAAGTCCAGAACCAATATCTTCATGCAAAATTTCCTTGTGCTAGATACTGAGTGGCTGAAAAACCTCGTATTTTCAGCTCATTTTCCAGTTTTCAGCTCTGTCTGCCAAATCTCGTAATCGGACAGAAAAATTTGCTCTCGCATTGTTTTTAGATTATAAAATCCTGAATAAAATGAGATCATTCGGAACTCTCTATCTCCGAAATATATCTGAAGGAATTGTTGAGGAAATAACCTCAACATGAAGAAATTGGTTCTGGACTTCTCTTATGTACCCAAAGAATACATGAAATGGTATTATACATAGGGCTACCGATTAATTTCATGTTGATCAAGTATAAATATTGATTAAAACATTTTTCATTTTAATCTTATTTATTTATTTTTGTATTGAAAATTCATATTGATACTCGCTGTGGACGCTGCCAGCACTCGAACTTCGGTTTTGCAGGCAGCGCCTATTGACCGAGCAAAATGAGGTATAATATTCAAGTCGACGGTTTTGCTTTTCTCTTTATGTTTATATGTATATATTTTCGTTTATATTTTTGTTCTGCATTTACAGCGAAACGTAGCCATATATTTTCATGAAATTTGACAGGTATGTTCCTTTTTGAATTTCGCGTCGACGTATTACATACGGTTTTTTGAAATTTTGCATTTCAAGGATAATACAGAAGGAAAAGGAGTCTCCTTTGAACGCCAATATTAACGTAAAAATCAGACTTTATAATTTTTCATCATAAATCACCTGTCCAGTGGACTATAATACTACCCGTTCAAAAACATCGAACATATTGAAAATGTATCTTTTCATCAACGTTAGTAGACAGTTATCTACTAACATTGTCTTTCCATAAGCTGAGGCCATGATTCTAGTTTGGAGTTCTTGATAGAAAACACTTTTTTTACATTTTTCTTTTTTAATTTGATGATTAAAATTGCAACAAATATTATTGAAAAGAAATTTATTTCTATAATCACGAAAAGTGAGAAATGAAACTTGTAGGAAATCAGCATTATGGTATTCTATTTTGTTAATTTCAACACACCGATTTTTCGCCAACACGACAACACAGAATGTTCTCTGATGGGTTGATTGGATTGGCGTATCGACGGCAGCCAGACCTGATAACAGCGCTCACACTCACATTCTGGGACGACACGTCACGTCACGGTACGATAGGACAGGAAGCTCTACGTTTATTTAGGATTTTTATAGACATTTTAAATTGATCAATTATTTATTAATTTTTGAGAAAACTTAACAACAGGTCAATGTAACTAACTGAGCGCGAGGTCTACTGTTCACAAAACTACTAGTTTAGATTATCGAAGTTACTTTTCGTGTGTAATTCCAACGTCACGTCTGTAACTGAGTTGTCACCTGTGAGCTGAGAAAACTGTAAATTATGCTGAAAATGAACTGACTGCTGAATCATCAGTTCATTGAGAGTTCAAGGCCAAAGCAATAATACTTACTTCGAACAGTGGAGGAAAAATAATTACACATTAAACCTACAAAACGAGGAGGTTTTTGTGTACATTTTCAATTTACTATCCGGGGAGGAATGGGATTTATAGATGAATGAATATTTTTTTCGAAAGATGGAGTGGCCGTATCCATGTGATTGTGCTGTGGTCGAAAACGTTTGCCCCAGTCGAGATTCGAGCTCGGGTTCTCTTGATTGTCAGACCAGTTCGTAATCACTTACTCCAACGAGCCACCCAAGTTCTCCATTTATATATCTTATATATATATATTGAGGAAAAAGCCTATTGAGATTTGTAACATTGATGAAAAGTTATAACAAAATAAAACTTCTCTAAAGGCCCACATTCACGACAGAGCCAACAGAGCCAAATCCACAGAGGTAACATATCCTCCAATTGGCTAAGAATCAGCTGATGGTGAGAATCAGCCAATTGGAGGATATGTTCTGTGGATTTGGCTCCTTTGGCTCTGTCGTGAATGTGGGCCTTTAGAGAAGTTTTATTTTGTTATAACTTTTCATCAATGTTACAAATCTCAATAGGCTTTTTCCTCAATATATATATATAAGATATATAAATGGAGAACTTGGGTGGCTCGTTGGAGTAAGTGATTACGAACTGGTCTGACAATCAAGAGAACCCGAGCTCGAATCTCGACTGGGGCAAACGTTTTCGACCACAGCACAATCACATGGATACGGCCACTCCATCTTTCGGAGGAGACAATAAGTCGTCGGTCCCGACTACCTAAAAAGTGGCCTAGTCGTCATCTCTCATCATTATCCCTTTCACTCATTACCCACGCACAAGCCTAAGAGGTTATGTCTGCATCACCCTCAATATTATAATAATTATTATTATTATATAGACTATTTCAAATTTTTAGATTGTACGTCCTTCCTTTCGTTACATAATTATCTTGCACAGACGTACACAATTAGAGATAATACTGCTCAGTTAAGTACTAAATAATATGAAATTGCTTCTTTATTGAAAAGATAGAAATGTAACAGTGATTATCAAGGAGGCTCATCAATTAATTCATGACTTGGGAATGTGGAACTTCGCATTGTAGAATCATATACCTATACATATAAAACTATCATTATTGGTTCTTTTATTATTAGCCTACTTATGTCCGTGGATTTTTCAAAACTTCAGACTTGACATCTTATTCACATATCTATAGAACAAAATTGGTTGAGAATTCACAGAGAAGCTATGCATACAAGAATTTCACATTTATTTCAGTTTTATGTAAACAAAAAAATTAAAGTTCAAACTGGCAAAACCGATTTAGTAGTTTTAATCGACTGAATGTTCCAATCAGAATTGTGGTAGGAGTAGTCCGTTGCATGTGGTTACTTTTGTTCAATATCGAACCCCATCACACATTAAGGTGAATCAAAATTCAAAATAATTTATTGTTGAACATTGGCAGAATATTACAACAACGTCAGCTCACATATCAATATCAACAATATGATAAAACATAATCAAATCGAATAGATCTTTATTCACATGATGCACAAATGAAACATTATAATAAATAGGCTACCTAAGAAGAAAATTGCTTGATAATTAGTTTTAAATAGTACAATTATGAAATTATCACAATAATAAACCATAAAAGACGACTCATTTGAATAATTATCGATAGATAATAATCCATTCAAAATGCTCCCCAAGAAGTGGAATCCTCTGAAGAGTAGCTAAGAATTCAGTCATCTCAAAAAAGCCATCATCATGCCCTGAACTAAGTCAACACAAAACCGACTAATCTCATCTACAGTTGCAAAACTCTGTTCCAAATCACCTGATTTGAGTCCACGGGAATCAATGAAACTCTGAGCAGCCCTATACAGATTTGCAGCCTCTGCTATATGAATAGCGCATTAACATTTTTCTTAACAGCTTATCTCAATCTGTGTCGTCGGTATGCTCTTTCCAGCCTACCCGCAAGTGGCACTAGATTATACCTGGTTCCAGACAAATAATGCATTATCAATGATTCTCAAATGAGATATTTGGAAATGATAGTCCATCATATCCAATATCCAATCTCTCATTGGTTAAGCTCCAAACCAATCCTTTACTTGTGAAACAGACTCTATTGTGACCAAGATAAATTGAATTGAGGTTTTGAAATGCCAGAGTAATAAACCAGAACTGCCTGACAGGTGCTTGTTTCGATTTCAACGTATAATGCAACCCCACTTACAGTTTTCCAAACAATTCTACAATAACTGACCATTTCTACAGTATTTGAATTAAACCTGGATACATGCCCCAACTTATTTTATTCATCTTGACAAGGACAGGATTCATAGCATTTTCTTTTTCTTGATTTCTGTTCAAGATTAATATTGAAGCTGGGATAAATAAACTGGGAATCTGAATGATGGATAAGTTCTTTTTCTGAATGAAAAATAAGTAGTAAATATATGTAGTGTATATGAATTTCTTTCGCGAATTAAACATGCGATTGATGGAATCACTATCCTTCCCACGTTTATAAATAATTTTCATTCTTATTCATTGTCGGTTATGATTGTGACTATTATAGGTGAAACAATCAATAAACAGAAAATTCTAAATGAATAATTTGGCTTATTATGAAACATTTATAACAATCAAATAAACATTCCACGTGTATGGAAGCTACTCAGTATTGGGATTCAAGAAAGTGCACTTTTCACAGTGCCTCCCAACTTCAAATTCCGAGGTGGTCCTCAACATTGCTGGTAGGTGAGGGGGTCCGTAGAAAGATTTTTTTTGGAAACCCGTGGTTTTTTGCTATTTGTGCTTATTTTAAAAAATAGTGATTCCAGAACTGCTTTTCCATGAGCTTCCTGCTAGTGATAGAGTACCGTACTCCATTTTATGTTGCATTGTTGAGAAACTCTCAGCTACCCAAATTTGATTATTTAATAATATAAACTAGAGGGACTAACTGCTCACACAACTCTGATTTCCCATTCTTTATTTTCTTTAAGAGAAATGACTCTGGAATGCCTTGACTCTTTGAGTAATAGCCTGCGCGGTCACCCTCCCTAACTACTAGTGACTACGATTTTTTTTGAGCGTTGTATGATTTCTAAATTCTTTCTCCGGAACAACGTCTTTTCACACGAAATGAGCATGCCATACACAAGTGAAATATTCAATCTATGGTTCACAAGACAGTTTTTGCAAAGACAGACACATAAGGAAATGGCAATATGGAGAGAAACAAGTTTTATTTTATCATAGGCTTTCCTGGTCTTGAGATACAATGTTAGGTTACCAACTTTTTTACTTTTCTGTAAATCAGTAAGTGAATCCTCAGTGAAGCCTGTTCGAGAATATAAACTTACTGACGTGCTATTCTTGAATCTTAACAAACCTTCCATTCCCATCATTCTAGCAATAGACCAAATTCAATGTGGAAAATTCTCGGGAAATTGTGTTTTCCAGAATCATGTCTCAGTCACCATTGATTGTGATGAACGTAATATGACGTCGAATTGTAGAGGATTTTGTGCTCTTGGAAACGTTTCTGGATTTTTTCACTATGAATGGTTTTTGAGTTATATGGAAAAATAACAGGTATTTTCTAAGACTGTGAGGTTAGCGGAGGGTATTTTTTCGTGAAGAATCATTTACAGACTACTTGTACCAAATAACTAAAAATTCAGTACTACAATTCATTCTGCAAGCATGTATCCTCGCTCCCTTCTCATGTCTCAAGTGAATGAACAGAAAAATGAACTATCAATTTGCTAAGCTGTGAATCTTATTATTATTATTATTACTATCACTGTATTATTATTATTTTGTCATGTGAAACTGTATATATGAGCATAGCTCTAACGTCAATTGAATAATATTGAACTACATCTAGTTTTCCCAGCCCTGAGGTCACAGCAATTTCGAAAAAATCTTAATACTGAAATCACTCCATCCATGCACGTTTCAGGCGCGTATCTTGTCATGGCCTGAGACAAGCCCAACAAAGCCGCTATGAGTCTGAACGAAACAGGAAATAAGCTGCTGAATCATGAATTAACGGAAAATGCCATAACAAAACCAGTTACTTCAAAAAGTGGAGGAGACGATGGGGATTTGCAAGGATATGCGAGTACCCCGCATTGTATGCTCAATCCGTAAATGAGTTTTGTGTGAGTGTGTATTAGCGATCGTAGCACAACGTGGTGGCAATTTTAGCAACTGGAGTGTATCCCAATTAGGTAGAGTACTAACAAAATGGGGAGATTTTTTTTTATTACGTTTTTACATGGTTTTAAGCATGTAGAAGTGATTTTTACTAAAATTGAGCAAAGACAATACGGGGTCTCCCCGTAGTGTACACACCTCCCCATAATGTGCTGTGTATACTTGATTGTCTCCCCGTATTATACCTTGTTCCAACACACACACACACACACACACACACACACACCACACACACACACACACACACACACACACACATACACACAGACCAACACCCAAAAATCATGTTTTTGGACTCAGGGGACCTTTAAACGTATAGAAAACATAAAATTTCTGAAATGAAACTGGTAGAAGGAATCATACAAATCTTAATAGCAAGCTTCTAGGTCCCTTGTTAAACAAGGAAGTAATGAAAATGCAATAAAGGATGTCTTTTATCTTGAGATGTCAATCAACTAGAGTCCAATTCAACTAGAGTCTAGACTGCTTTAATGCAGGATGATATTAAGTGATACTTAATCCCCCTATAGTGAGAATATTTTAGTGTAGTACTTTGAATTCCTAGAACAGTGACACTTTGACTCATCAATAAAATAGATTTGATTTGTTGATGTGTCACTACTGCATAATTCTAATAGTTTTTGTTTTGTATTTTCAGCTATCACCCACTGTGTTCAGTGATGAACTCTGAGCATTCCATACTGTACCATACAAAAATGGATATGCGTTTTGTGAGTGTTTTGTACTATACAAAAATGGATACACGTTTCGCGAGTGTTATATAGGCTACCGCACAAAAATGGATACGCGTTTCGCGAGTGTTATGTAGGCTACCGCACAAAAATGGATACGCATTTCGTGAGTGTTATGTAGGCTACCGTACAAAATTGGATACGCGTTTCACGAGTGTTATGTAGGCTACCGTACAAGAATGGATGCGCATTTTGCGAGTGTTATGTAGGCTACCATTTAAAAATGGATACACGTTTCGCGAGTGTGTTTAAATAGTGTAAAGTCCAGTGAAAGTGCAGTGTTGTGTAAAAGTGCTCAAAAGACTGGATGACAACTCTGGACCCTGGACTTGCTGGTTGCTGGGAGGGCGCATCCACAACAAAGATGAGGTGAGACATTCTACATTTTATCAATAAAACTAATAATTGAACAATTAGTTTATTCCATTCATAAATATTATTAAGATCTCACATAAATATTTCTACACTTTGATCTTCACCTGGAGTTTACATCTTTATTTCAAGACCATGTGAATTAGATATCAGTTCACTTATTTATCTCTTTTCTGTATAGGGCTACTTGTAATAAAAATTGAGAGAAAAATAAAAATCTCAGAACCCTTTTACTGAAATTAATTACCTTTTAAAGGGTACTGAAATTTTTATTTCTATTTTTATTTTTATCAGTTCACTTATTATGATTTCTCCAGCATTTGATTTGAAATTTTCTTGAAGAGGCAAAATTCATTTCAAATCTGCAGTTCATTCAGAGTTTACAGAGAAAATTACTAGCATTTATAGTAGGCCTAAACTAGTTTGAATGAATATTAGTATTACACAGATATTTATAGAATATTATTATACAGAGCACCATAGTTTGATACAAAGCTTACAAACTTTGAATGAATTCTACAAAGCATGGCATGTTTTCTTATGCTATCTTTTCTCTATGGTATGACTTTGGATACACTATTATGAGTTAAATTTTTAGCAAAAACACCAATTTTCTTCCAGTTTCACTGATCTTGATCATCAAATAGGATGAGGAATCATGATGCAGAGAGGATCAAGGAAGCAGCCATCATGGATTAATCCTACATGAAGCAGTTCTAACACTAACACAGATAAGTTCTTCAATTTTTTTTGTCAATTATTCGATACCGGTAATTCTATGTCCAAATTTATGACAATCATCATCAAATTAATAAAAAAAGAAAGAGCAGATTGGATAGGATAATAATTTTTAGAAGAAATAGTTCATAGTGGTGAAGTTAGAACTTCATAAAACTTAATAATAAAAATTATTTGATAATTTTGTGCCCAAATTTATAGCAAACATCAGTCAGATATCTCCAAATTTGATGAATAATAGAAGCAGGAGATTGGATGGAATAGTAATTATTTTGAGAATAGCTTATAGCGATGAAGTAAGTTTTAAAAGTGTAATATTACATTTTTTCTCGATTGGAATCGAATCTTCAATTCGAGATCTATAAAACTTTATAGTAAATATCAGAGTAATCGATATACGGACAACTTTTTGACTGAGAATTTATCATAAATAATTGGGTTGCTTGTTCCATGGTATCACCGAAAAAACAATCTCTGTAAACAGAGTTAACAGAATCAACAGATCATATAGAGCATATATAAAATTAAAATAACAGTTTCGAAATAAAGTTTTATTGAGAACAAATGTAAAATGTGAATTCTAAACTTGTAATTTATAATTTTTTGGTGACGTGTCCGTGAAGTCGTCACTGGTTTGAGGTGTCTTTGCTCTTTACTAGGAGGCTTCCTTCTTCTCTAAAAAATGATGGCTGGCTACTGAAAAGTGTTTTGTGCTCTCTGAATATTTTTCTATTTAATTGAAATTTTAATGTTTTAAATTGAGTTTTGAACAGTTTATAGTGTTCTAATTTTTGTCTATTATTATTCCTTGTGTTTACAAGCCTATAGCCATTGTTTTTTCAACTACATAAGTGGATAAGTATTTAGCTCGTAATGATTTTAGATGCTTAAGTGTGTAAGGTATTGTTCTTTGTGGATTTGTGTTGTATATTGCCAAATTTCTTCTGAAGATTATAAGTTGGTTTGCTCTGAAAACTGGATTTCTCATTCATAGGCGATAGATCCATTCATAGTTTATCAAGAATCTATTACATTGGAGCCGATAACTTTCCTTAGGTTAATAGGTGAAAAATGCTATCCAACTGATTTAGGAGAAATTGGTAGCACGGCAAATGTTACCCCTGTGGTGGGACCAAATTACAAAATAAATATGTCCCAAATGGTACATCATGTAATCCCTGGTTATAAAAAATTATTGGTAGGATAGATGTCTTGATGGGTTATGAATGGTATACTGCTGAATGGGAGGTCAGTTCTGGAGTGGTCAAGTTTTAATGAATAGATATCAGTGCATATTACAAAATGGCAAACATTAAAAATGATCTGAATCTTATAGCATTCTTAACACAAAAGTTTGATGAGCAAAATGCTAGGTTTGATGATATGAAGCAAGAATTTGCTAGAATTAGATTGTGCAAAGATGCACATGAAACATTGAAAGATAATCATGAAGATGAAAGCAAATTGAAGCAGGATGATAGTAGTGTTAAGATACAAGATCAATTAGTTCAAGTTTCAGATAATGTAGGCCTAGTTACTGTTATTAAAAAAGTAAATCCTAGTGAGATAGTAGAATTGAGTAATGTAGTAGGTAGGGAGTTGTCTTTATTGAAAGTCAACAGTAAAGAAAGTAGTATTGCCAAATTGAAAGTTAGGAAAACAGTAAATAAAGTGAATGTTTACATGAGACAGGTTTCTGTAGAGGTTAGGAACAATGTAAACAAAATGAATCTTGCTTTGAATCAAGTTGATGAATTCAACTTTCAACTGAAAATTGAAAAGGTGTATGCAAAGCATTATTTAGTAAACATGACTAACTTTTGTAAGCAAAATGGCTTTGTTGAAACAAATGAACCCATGAATAAAATCATGTTCTTGAAGAAAACAAAACACAAAGTCACCATTGATGTGTTAGTATTCAAAGGTTGTTTCAAGTTGCTTATTTACAAGATGATGACTGTGAATCACATGATGAAAGGGTATTCCCCAGCACTATGTTATGATTAGGAATCCTGTGTTATGCCGGGATTCAGAATAGCATAATCGCTACGCAGTGTATGGTAAGAGTCCATAATTGTGTCTTTTTTCATTCCTGTAGCCTATTTTTCTTGGCCCTTAATCTTTTCAAATTTCGATTCTTTCCTGTCTTTGTGTAATGTTCAGTAAAATTCTTCTATGATGCTAATTGATATGGCGGAAGGTGTGGCTCGTTCATCAATTGGGCTAGTCAGTTGGGTCGAGCGAGGGGTTTGTTACCACTGTCTGAAGAAAAATGGCTTTTGGTGGCCCTGGAAAGGGCCAAGTTTGTTGCTGGTGGCCCTGAAAAGGGACCAAGATTGTTGCTGGTGGCCCTGGGAAGGGACCAAGATTGTTGCTGGTGGCCCTAAAAGGGACCAAGGCAGGCTAGATATTTAGTAGTCGTTGACTGGCGCGATACCACGCCACGCGAGGGTCCCGGGCAGGTCCATCTGGTGCGAGAGCAGGCCAGCAGGGGCTCAAGTCCATGGTTCGCAGTCTCCACTCTGGTTTACCCGGGCTACGGAGAGGGCTGACCAGGTGATCTACTAGCCAGAGGTCGTGCCGAATCTCCGCCGGGAGGACCTCCTCGACCACTTCCTTGTTTAGAAGGGGCCTTTGGTCAAACCCCGGGCAGGCAGGGTCGTAGGCTTCCGCTGCACACACTCCAATGTCGGTTCAGCACCCAACCCGCGCATCCAGAACCGTGCGCCAGTTGTTAGGCTGGGGCGTTAAGTCTTGGGGCACAGCTGGCGCGGCGGTGTACAGCCTCAGCCTCTCCTCCACCTGGCGAAGCTGACGTAGGGCCCTCCTCTTCTGGATTCGGCGGCCGGCTCCGTTCCTCCTAGGCATCGGCTGGGTAGTAGACAAGGAAGACACCTCAGGTTGCGGTTAGTCTTGCCGTGGTTCCCTCATTGGCCTGCTCGCTGCTCTGCTCCTGGTCTCGGTAGTGGTCTCGGCTGGTAGTGGTCTCTTGTAGTGGTCTCGGCTGGTGGTCTCTTCTGGCTCTTCAGTGGAAGGCTGCTAGTGAGCAAGTGCTATCGAGGGTAGCTGAGTAGCCCCCTTTTATTCACAGTCCCCGAGTTCACCTGTGCTGCTATTGGCCGGCGGTGCCCGGCCAATAGAAACGCAGGAACGGGTGGCGGCGACTGAGGCACACCCTGGTGGCGGGTGGGTCAACCACTCATTTGGTTGATGCGTGGCGTGGGGAGCAGAGCAGAGCGGCAGGCTGAAAGGTAGGGAACGCGAGGGAGGTATCAATTCCCCCCCCCCCCGTTTGAGGTAGCCACGGCGAGAATTTATTGATTGCAAAAACAAGATACAATGTTTACAAAATATACAAAAGTGCCATTGGGCGATAATTTTACAGAAGTGAGACCAGAAGGGTCTCCCCCAACAGGTGGGTTGTGGTCAATAATTGATTGATTGATTGATTGATTGATTGATTGATTGAGTACTTTATTTCAATCAATCAATCAATCAATCAATCAATTATTGTAATTATAATAATTACAGAAATAAGACCAGAAGGGTCTCCCCCAACAGGTGGGTTGTTATTCCAAGAGATGTTGCTGGTCGGTGGTTGGAGCCGGGTGTAGTTGAGTCTCATACACCTTGATGGTCTCGTTGTCACGGGTGATCCAGTAGACAGCTCCTTGATTGTGGGCGACCGTATATGGTCCCTTCCATCTGGGTGCTAGGCCTGCGTGGAATTTCTGAGCCCTGTTTGAGAGTTGATGATTCCGTGTGAGCACCTGGTCGCCGATCTGGTAACGAGGCTATGTCTCGGCTATCGGGTCTCCCTTCCTATTGAGATAATTTTCTTGGTTCAACACGGCTTCGCGTTGGATTGCGGTTAGTGTGTGTAGACGCTGGGTAATATGGTCTTTGTGCAGTTCGAGTTGATTTTCGGGCCAGTGGCTCCATTCCCCTGGCCGTGGAAGGGTTTGGCCAAACAGGATTTGACTGGGGCTGTATCTTGTTGCCATGTTCTGTCGATTTCGCAGGGTGGATAGCACGGATAGTAGTTGGTTCTCCCATTCTTGGTGTTGTTCTTGTAGGTGGATCCGTACTCCCTTCTTGAGTTCCTGGTTCCTTCTCTCGGTAGGGTTGGCTCGGGGGTGATAAATTGGCGTGGTGTAGTGTAAGACTCCCCATTCGAGGCAGAGTTCGTTCCATAGTTTCCCCGTAAACTGAGTGCCATTGTTGGAGAGTAGGATTTTTGGGTATCCCCATCTGGGAAACAGGTGCGTATCCATCGTGCGGCCAATCGTGTTGGCATCGCTGTGAGGCAGCGGGTAGGCTTCTATCCACCTGGAGACAGAATCAGTGATGACCAATATGAATCGATTTCTTTGCTTGGAGAGTGGGTAGGGGCCCATCAGATCGAGACATATGGTTTCCCATGGTCTAGTAGACCGTCGCGGTCGTTGCGTAGGTTTGTGATTCCGGTTGTAAGCTATTGAGCAGCTACACAGCAGGCAATTTCGTACGTACACGGTTATCTGCGCCTTCATACGGGGCCAAGTGTAGTATGTAGCGATGTTTCGGTAGGTTTCGGCGTAGCCTGGATGTCCCATTAGATCATCGTCATGATAGCGGAACAGTAGCCGGGTGCGAAAGTTGGGCGGTATGACTATTCACCAACCGTCACGTGTCTTCTTCTCCCAGAGTCGGTTGTGTAGGCGGTAACTGGTGAGGAATACTTGATCAGTTCCCGGTTGATCCTCCAACAGTTGGGGTTTGATCTCCATCCATCGTTGCACCTGCGCGTTGATCTGGTCGTCTGTGGCCTGTGCTTTCCGAATCTCTTCTAACAGTTCAGTTTCGGTTGCGATGCTTTCTAGCATAGCGGGTTCACTGATGACTGGCAGGATGTCGGGAGGCATGGTTCGTTCTAGTTGTTGACTGGTCTCCTCAACTTTTTCGTTGTTGGGTTGCCGTGACAGTGTGTCAGCGAACTGATTCTCTTTACCCGGGCAGTGTTCTAGGGTGAAGTCAAATTCTTGTAGAAGCAGGGCCCATCGAGTGAGTTTGGCGCGGCTGTCCTTTGCAGTTTGTAACCAGGTAATCACCTTATTGTCGGTACGGAGTATGAATGGCCTGCCTTCCAGGTAAGGGCAATATCGCTTTATTGCCCAGACAACCGCAAGGCACTCTTGTTCATTACTGTTGTTCCGTGTGGTTCAGCTTGGCACTGGTGTATGCGATCACCTTACGGTCATTGTTGATTTCTTGGTATAGGACAGCCCCTATACCGACCTTGCTGGTGTCTGTCTGTAGGATGAAGGTCTTGGAGAAATCTGGTCGACAGAGTGGTTGGATGTTGGCGGTCAATGCTTGTAGGTGGCGGAAAGCTGTCTCTTCTGTTGGTGACCATTTCCATCGCGTCTTCGTGCTAAGTAGCTCAGACAGAGGCGCACAAACGTCAGCGGCGTTGGGTAAAAATTTTCGTAGCCAGCCGACTACTCCGAGAAATTCTCGCAGTTTCTTACTGGTGGTGGGTGGTTGGGCAGAAGTCACAGCTAGGATAGCCTGCGGTTTTGCTTGGTTGCCCTCGGAGGTGATTATGTGACCGAGGTATTCAAGTTGCTTGCGGCCGATCTGGCATTTTGCTGCTGAGACAGAGAGATTGTATAGATTTAACCATTCAAACACCTTGGCTAAGTGGAGTAAGTGTTCTTCCCAGGTATCCGAGTACACAATGATGTCGTCGAGATAAGCGTAGCAGAACTTGTCGACGTATCCACTCAGTACCTTGTTCATCATGGATTGGAAGCAGCTGGGTGCATTTCGTAGGCCGAAAGGCATGACCTTAAATTGTAGCTTTTCGCTGTAGGGAGTGGTGAAGGCCGTGTAAGGTCGAGACTGGGGTGCGAGTGGTACCTGCCAGTATCCCATCCGTAGGTCGAGTGAGCTGAATATCTTTGAAGTTCCCAGGCTTCGAATGACATCCTGTAGGGTCATCTGCGGTGCCGTGGCTGGAACGGTGATGGAATTCAGCCATTGGTAATCGATGCAGAACCGTGATGTGCCGTCCTTCTTGGGGACAACAACGATTGGAGAGTTGTAAGGCGAATCACTGGCTTCTACCAGGTTGCGTTCCTTGAGGGCGGCAACTTCGGACTCGATAATTTGCAGTTTCTCCCGTGAGTATCGGTAAGGCTGCTGGCTGCGTATTTCTGAGCTGTTGAGTTGAATTGTCATGGTGGCGGCCTTACAGCCATGGTGTCTGTCTGGTTGACAGCCATGGTGGCTGTCATAGTGATGGAGGGTGGCATCTGCTCCATGAACAATTTTGCGTGTTGTTGCAGTAATACTGTTTACCGTCGGTGCTGGTCGCTGGGTCGTGTCTTCTAGTAACTTGTCAACCAGGTGAGTGTCCATCTCTACTGAGACTGGTGGTTGCGCTATCCAAAAGATCGTATCTCACTGCGTCTTGCCGTAGATTAGCCTGTCTTGCTCAAAGTCAAGCACTGCCTTATTCTCCCGAAACCATGGTCGTCCCAAGATGATGTCTTCGCGTAGGTCAGGTAGACCTAGGAAGGGAATATTTTGAATGTGCTGTTGGATCTGGAGTTCCAGATGTCCTTGTATGGCTGTTTCGCAGCTAGTGGGACGGTTGGCCAGCAGTACAGGTAGCTTCAGCGGTTGGATCCGTGTACCGTGGTCAAGGTGGGCAGCTCTCACAAAGTTGTGCGTTGCGGCTGAATCGAGTAGAGCATGTAGTTGTTTACCCGCGAGGATGACAGGGATCCGGGGTAGAGTCTGTCCGTCTATCTGGATCACGGCTAGGTTCGGTGCTTGGCTGGGCGGAGGGCTGGTGATGTGGTTGTTGACTACTGAGGCGGCAGTGTTGGTGACCTTGTCAGTGACTGCGGCCAGGGCAGTGTTGGTGACCTGGTTTCTGACTGCGGCTGGGGCAGTGTTGGTGACCGGCTGGTTGATGGCGGCTGGGTCAGTGTTGGTGACCTGGTGGCTGACTGCGGCTGGGGCAGTGTTGGTGACCTGGTGGCTGAATGCGGCTGTGTCAGCATTGGTGACCTGGTCGTCGACTGCGGCGAGGGCAGTGTTGGTGACTCTGTCCATGACAGCGACCCCGGTAGGTGGCGGGTGCGTGTGGATCACAGTTGCATGTTCCTCCCCAGGCTGGAGGTCGATGACGCGCTCATCGTCGGCTGGTGATGCTGTCCTCTCGTGGGCCAGTAGAGGCGCGGCTGCTGGGTGCTGTGGAGAGTCTCTGTCAGCCGGGAAGAGCAAGGGGTCTTCGGTGACATTGGAAGGAGACTTAGCGACGCTAGCAGGGTGGCGTGACAGGTAGGCGATCGATCCGTTGTGAGTGAGACGGTCATGAGTGACGGCTGGGTGGTTGATGCGCAAGGGTGTGCCGGATGCGGTTGCTGTTGTGAGACGGTGACGGTTATCGCTTGTAGTTGGGGTGGTGACCTGCGAGGCTGGCGCTGTGGGTCTTGCACCTCATTGTTAGTGTAGTGGACTCCTACTTTCCGTGCTGGAGGGGTGGAGTCCGAGTCTCTCCAGTATCGCCGTTTCCCTGCCGTTTCTTCGCGAGTTCTGGGCAGTCGCGATGAAAATGCTTGGCCGGGCAGTAATGACACTGAGGAAGCTGGTTGTAGTTGAACCTTGGCGGCGGCTCTCGATGGGGTGGCCCTGCGGGTGCCGTAGGTTGAGGCGGCTTATATTTTGGTCGACTGTTGAGGTCGGTTTCCAGGTTGTTGGCGATCATGATCAGCTCTTCATAGTTTGTGGGACGAGCAGCTCGAACTAGGGTGCGAAGCTCGGAACTCAGCTGACTGATGAGCAGGGCGATCACCTCGTCTTCAGCCAGGTTGGTTCCTAAGCACTGCTGTAGTTGGAGCTTCTGACAGATGAATCGCTCCACTGGCTGGTTCAGTTTGTGGGTGGTGCCATAAAATTCCGTGTGAGCGGCTGCGATTTTATGGGCTCCCAAGAAACGGGCCTGAAGTCGGTCATGAACTGTTCCCAGGTGGTGACAAATTCTCTGTAGTCTCTCCACCAGGCGGCGACGTCGTCTTGTAGTTGCGCTTTTAGAAGCATGACCCAGGTATAGCTGGGAATGTGGTGACCCTGTAGCAGCTCGGTGCACTGTCGCATGAAGGTGATGGGGTCTTCATGGAGCTTGCCGCGGAAGAACGGTAGCAGGGTCGCTATGCTGGTCAGCTGGCTGAGGTTGCCGGTGTAGCTGACGGCTGGAGCCGGTAAGTTGGCCATGTTGCTGGTTGCGGTAGTGGCGTGACTGGAGGTTGACGGTGGAGCAGGCAGGTTGACGGTCAGTGCGCTGGGTTGCAGGGTGGTTGGTCGAGCGGGCTCGCTGGTGAAGGCGGGTGGCTGCGTTGCCCCGGTTTCGCTGGTGGAAGTGGGCGGCTGCGTTGTGCTGCTGTCGGTTTGACCGGTGGTCTGTGCAGGCCAGCCGGCGAATGTAGACTCTGTGTGCTGGCTGGTTGACTGCATCGAATCTTCAGTGGTCGTATCTCCACTGTCTCCGGCTCCGGTTCTAGTCGCTACCATGTTCAGGTGTTATGGGCGCCACTGGGAAATTGCCTGTTCCCAGACAGGTATTCTGAATTGAAAGATTCAGAGACACATTTTGTTGAAAGAAAATAAGTTTGAATTTTTTGTGTGAAAAATTCAAGACATACATTCAGATGAAAAATTTAAGACATACATTTAGTTGAAAATTTAGGTAGACATTCTGTTTGAAAAAAAAGTTTTGACAGTGGTAACGGGTTACTGTATCTCCATACAGTGAGTGGCCCCACGTTGGCAGGCGCCAATAATTGATATGGCGGAAGGTGTGGCTCGTTCATCAATTGGGCTAGTCAGTCGGGTCGAGCGAGGGGTTTGTTACCACTGTCTGAAAAAAAAAATGGCTTTTGGTGGCCCTGGAAAGGGCCAAGTTTGTTGCTGGTGGCCCTGAAAAGGGACCAAGATTGTTGCTGGTGGCCCTGGGAAGGGACCAAGATTGTTGCTGGTGGCCCTAAAAGGGACCAAGGCAGGCTAGATGTTTAGTAGTCGTCGACTGGCACAATACCACGCCGCGCGAGGGTCCCGGGCAGGTCCGTCTGGTGCGAGAGCAGGCCGGCAGGGGCTCAAGTCCATGGTTCGCAGTCTCCACTCTGGTTTACCCGGGCTACAGAGAGGGCTGACCATGTGATCTACTAGCCAGAGGTCGTGCCGAATCTCCGCCGGGAGGACCTCCTCGACCACTTCCTTGTTTAGAAGGGGCCTTCGGTCAAACCCCGGGCAGGCAGGGTCATAGGCTTCCGCTGCACACACTCCGATGTCGGTTCGGCACCCAACCCGCGCATCCAGAACCGCACGCCAGTTGTTAGGCTGGGGCGCTAAGTCTTGGGGCGCAGCTGGCGCGGCGGTGTACAGCCTCAGCCTCTCCTCCACCTGGGGAAGCCGACGTAGGGCCCTCCTCTTCTGGATTCGGCGGCCGGCTCGGTTCCTCCTAGGCATCGGCTGGGTAGTAGACAAGGAAGACACCTCAGGTTGCGGTTAGTCTCGCCGTGGTTCCCTCATTGGCCTGCTCACTGCTCTGCTCCTGGTATCGGTAGTGGTCTCGGCTGGTAGTGGTCTCTGGTAGTGGTCTCGGCTGGTGGTCCCTTCTGGCTCTTCAGTGGAAGGCTGCTAGTGAGCAAGTGCTATCGAGGGTAGCTGAGTAGCCCCCTTTTATTCACAGTCCCCGAGTTCACCTGCGCTGCTATTGGCCGGCGGTGCTCGGCCAATAGAAACGCAGGAACGGGTGGCGGCCACTGAGGTGCACCCTGGTGGCGGGTGGGTCAACCACTCATTTGGTTGATGCGTGGCATGGGGAGCAGAGCAGAGCGGCAGGCTGAAAGGTAGTGAACGCGAGGGAGGTATCAATTCCTTAACCAATCTTGTCCATAGTCATTTAAATTTGTATTTTTCTGAAATAATTTTGGAAGTTAAAATAGTAGCTTATTTTCCTAATCTTTAAATTGTTGATAAAACTTAACTTTTCTAAAATCTATCAATTGTAGTGTAAATAATTGTTTGCTTGTGGTATATTTTTTCATCATGTATTACATATTTTAATTATGTCTATTTTTTGTCAGGTATTATATTAGGTAACTAGGTTTTTCAGAGCAAAATTATGTCCCATTTTCTCATTTTCAGTATATTTTTATTAAATATACTTCCTTATGAAAGTTTAGTACTGACATGTAGGATAGGCTCTAATTAATCTTTCTCTTCCTTGTATTATTTAGGAAATTTATTTACCCAATTTTTTCTTTTTCTCTTATTTGTATTTTTTAGGGAACTTATTTACCCATTATCCATCTTGATCGTCTTTGTATTGTAATCTTGAAATGTTTGTACTTATTATACAGTTTTCAAATTCTGAAATTATTTTAAAAAATAAATGGTTCAATTTAGAACATGCTGAAATTTAATCTTATGTATAAATTCTTTTGTTATAATAATAAAACTTCAAAATTTGAAAGTATTAATGAATTGTGTCACCATATATATGAGATGTATTAATGAAAGTTAACTTGAATAATAATGTTTCCATTAAATAAAAACGTCTTGTCATATTATTAATTGAAATGAGTTAAAGGTTAAAATTTTACTAAAGTTTTTGTAATTGATGTCTTTCTCTAAATTTAAAAAAAAAACTGTTTGTTCTATAAATTTTGATATGATTGATTATCGTTTGAAATGAATGCTGGAGTGGATGTAGAATTTTTAGTGGGGTTTGTTGATTAGAATTTTGCTGGTATGTGATTGTTTTTTGAGATGTGAACCCATTATTGCCTAAAGAAGGAATAACAGAGGTGATGACTTAGAGAGGCAGTAATGAGATAATATTTTTTTGTGTTGATTACTTATGTTGATTGCCATAGATGCAAAATAATGATTAATAATGTTGATTGCCATAGATGCAGATGATTACTTATGAATATTGATTGCCTTTGAAGCAAAATATTATTGATGTTTTGAATGATTTCTTGTTTAATGATTGATAGTAAAGTTTTGTCATGAAATGTAGTTTGTGTTTAGAACATTGAAAAGTCGAAATAAACTTTAGTATCCGGCAAACGATGATTAATAATATTGAATAATTTGCTTTTTATAAAATATTTGAACAATGAATAAATGGAAATGAAATTATTTTTTCTATTAAAATTTTGTAATTGATGTCTCCAAATTTCACAATTTATGTATTGCTGACTGTATAATAAGATGTTAACAAATTTCATTTTTATATTGATTATATACTTAGAAATAATTTTCATGTGTATTAGATTGTATTGGTAGCCTAATCAAAATTTTCTTTTTAGTTTATAAGCATTTTAAGATAACAGGTACAGCATGGACATTAACATTGAAATAATTATCACATGAATCTCGAAATCGGCAACAAGTGAACGCCATGAAGAGTGTTAAGAACATTTGGGTGATTTTCAAACTAGTGTGACTCATCAATTGAATATCTACACCAATATCTATGCTGATGCCAATGCCAATATCTACGCCAATATCTACACCAATAACTACACATATATCTACACTGATGCCTATGCCAATATCAACGCCAATATCTGCTCTGATGTCAATGTCAATGCCAATATCTACACCAATATCTACACCAATAACTACACCGATGTCTACGCCAATGCCTGCGCCGATGCCTGTGCTGATGCCAATGCCAATATCTACATTGATGTCTACGCCGATGCCTGCGCCAATGTTGATGCCAATGCCAATGACAATGCCAACGCTTATTGCTGACCATGTAACTCAAACTTCAACACTACCACATTACCTGGAGGTAATTGCCATCCATGTTCACGTTCGCAACTTTGAATTCAGAATAACAGTCACAGTATCATGAAAGAATTGATTCAAAAATCCTCTCCTAAATTATTCCTGTATGCAGAACTCTAAACCTTGAAAGCTGAAAATATCAAAAAACCAAACCTTACCTAAATTAATCCTCACCTAAGTTAATCCTGTATGCAGCGTCTATCTCTTTTCCAAAAAACAAATTACATTGTCATTTCAAGCCTGAAATGTACATTGTATAATTACAAATATGATACAAAATTTACGTGACTCTGTATCGAGTTTGGTATGCAGCCATCTACTACAAGCATGAGGCAATGCTAACTGAGATGTCACCTGTATCGAGTTTGGTATGCAGCCGTCTACTACAAGCATGAGGCAATGCTAACTGAGATGTCACCTGTATCGAGTTTGATATGCATCAGTCGACTACAAGTATCAGCCCAACACTACGAGTATTCGGATCAGCTCAACACTGATGTCATCACACTGGAGTCACACTTAACTGAAAATCATACTGAGTGCCGTAACAGACTGTTTTCCAAAATTTGCATCGATAAAATCAACCGTGTCAATAGTGAAAGAAATGAACATTTTTTGATTTATTGAGATTTTATGTGAAAATTAAATGTAACAATTCATCAATTCATTTTAAAAAAAAAATAATAATAATTTTTTTATTCATACTAAATTTTTTTATGCAATAAAAATTGAATTTTTCTATCTATTAAATTTATGTGCAATTTCAAAAACTATTCTTTATATATTAAACTTTCTGTTGAGATATTTTCCTTTAAATTATAAAGCTAAATCAAAAGTAATTTTGATATTCTATACTTTGAAATATTGTTTGGAAACATATAACAAATGCTATTGATGAATTTTCATAATAATTTTCAATATTATAGGATGACATGTAATGTTTTTATAGAAAAAATTGTTACTGTTCTCAAATTTAATTTCAACAATTTCCATTTATTTTAATGTAATTTTTTTCTTTTTAAATTTTTCAAACAGTAAAATTTTTTATGTCAAGAGGGGGGTATTTGTAATATTACATTTTTTCTTGATTGGAATCGAATCTTCAATTCGAGATCTATAAAACTTTATAGTAAATATCAGAGTAATCGATATATGGACAACTTTTTGACTGAGAATTTATCATAAATAATTGTGTTTGGTTTGGCCAGAGCATTCGAATTGTAGTGCCAAAATCCCTGACTACAGTTCTGCCAATAGCAGGTTTGTTGGCACCACTGCCGACCGTCCAGCTGATCTGGCTTGTCAAGGAAAAAAAGCCAGTCATTCTTGCTTTCGTCCATTATTCGTCATTCACTTGTTTTGTCAGCCCGTTGTCTTGTTGCAAGACCGAATTTGTATTTGTAATGTAATTTCGTTCGGAAATTTCTTATAATTGATTGTTTAAGTGTTGTGTGTGTGAATTGAGTATGACAGCGTAAATAGTGTTGAATTGAATTAATTTGAATCGGATTTGAATTTATAAAGAATCAGTTTGAGCTTTGTTCAAACATTGACCTGCAAGTTGAACACAGAATCAACGCGAAAAGGCAGCCCGGAAGCAAACCTTTCTTTTCCCAGATTTCTTCCCACCTTGAATCTGACCAAAACACCTAATACAGGCCTCGAAGGGCAAGTAGACAAAATTGGATTAAATCTGGTGAGTTTTTGCTCTTTTTTATTGTTCATTAATGCAGAGTTTAACTGTACAAAGAACCTGGCTCAAATTGAAGATTAAATTTTGCCCCTCGTTTGTATTTGATTATTTGAATAGTAAATTACAGTCCTCTAGTAGCTCTAGCCTGATCTTTGTTCAGAACAGTGTTGCTTGTTCCATGGTATCCCCGAAAAAATAAACTCTGTAAACAGAGTTAACAGAATTAACAGATCATATAGAGCATATATAAAATTAAAATAACAGTTTCGAAATAAAGTTTTATTGAGAACAAATGTAAAATGTGAATTCTAAACTTGTAATTTATAATTTTTTGGTGACGTGTCCATGAAGTTGTCACTGGTTTGAGGTGTCTTTGCTCTTCACTAGGAGGCTTCCTTCTTCTCTAAAAAATGGTGGCTGGCTACTGAAAAGTGTTTTATGCTCTCTGAATATTTTTCTATTCAATTGAAATTTTAATGTTTTAAATTGAGTTTTGAACAGTTTATAGTGTTCTAATTTTTGTCTATAATTATTTCTTGTGTTTACAAGCCTATAGCCATTGTTTTTCAACTACATAAGTGGATAAGTATTTAGCTCGTAATGATTTTAGATGCTTAAGTGTGTAAGGTATTGTTCTTTGTGGATTTGTGTTGTATATTGCCAAATTTCTTCTGAAGATTATAAGTTGGTTTGCTCTGAAAACTGGATTTCTCATTCATAGGCGATAGATCCATTCATAGTTTATCAAGAATCTATTACGTTGGAGCCGATAACTTTCCTTAGGTTAATAGGTGAAAAATGCTATCCAACCGATTTAGGAGAAATTGGTAGCACGGCAATAGTTCAATTTTGTGGAGAAAACCTCTCAAGGTAGTTTCACCTGCAGCTGCTTTAATGAGAACACTACGGCTCAACTCACACTTGAGGGACTCAGGTGGAGAAGAGACTGGACTCTAGTGGAGAGCATGTGTTTCCAAATGGTGACACTCAGACCAGTCGATTCTAGTCTCTGCGACGTCACCATTTGGAAAGACATGATTTTCAATAGAGTCAAGACTCAAGTGACCTGAGTTGAGCCTACGGATCCACAGTTCAGGTGGAGTCCGAAACACCACAATGTCCATCCACTACTTGCAATGAGTAGTGTAATCTCATAATACTATATACCCCTGTGGAGGGATACATTGCTCAATATAATACTGGAACAGACCCAACAAAATAGTTTAGTTTTCAGAGTACCCAATATGGTAGGTCTACTGTAAGGCTCAACTCACACTTAGGCGACTCAGGTCGAGAAGAGACTGGACTCTAGTGGAGAGCATGTGTTTCCAAATGGTGACACTCAGACCAGTCGATTCTAGTCTCCGCGACGTGAATTTTGAACTGAATCCATATGAAATTATAACTTATTCTCGAAAAATGAGCATTTTTTGAGAGAATTGAACTATCTGCTGTTGGTATAATCATGAGACTCATTTGAGCAGAAATTTCGCCAATGTAATAAAAAGCATGATATATTTTGAATCTATCCAAAAATTAACATAATTCGACCAATTTCATTAAGTTTACGACTTTCTTTTAATGATATATTTTATATCATGACTTGATTTGATTTTGATTTGAATGACGGCACCCCTTGGAAAATATAGAAAGGCCAAGAGACCATCTTCAAACAAAGCTAATATCAAATAGAATTATCTGAGAGTCATTTGAAGACACATGCTCTCCACTAGAGTCGAGTCTCTTCTTGACCTGAGTCGCGTAAGTGTGAGTTGAGCCTTTCAGCTAGATTACATCGCAATTAGATGAGGAATAACAAAATTATTAATGTTTGATGAAACTATATCTATATGTTTTCAAAAAGTATAGAGCTGGATCTCTTACTTCAATCTGAAAACCTTGTCTGAGAGTCTGCAGATTTAAGAAGATGGAATATCAACAATTAATGTTGGAATCTGGAAATTGAAATAATTCATTTCAATTTTCATGTCATTGTGTCTATGCAAACATAGGCTATACTATTTTATTCAAAAATAACAAGGTCACCTATACAAGACTTTCAATATGAAACATTTATTAGTTTATTCAAAAATAAGAAGAAAATCACCAGCACAAAACTTGTAAGATGAAACATATATTATTACTGCTTTTTCAGCTTAAATTCCTCGCAATTAGATGAGAAATTATCAAATAATTGATTAGAATGAGGAACAATATGTTTCCATATTAATAGTTCCACCTGTATACTTTTCAAAAACATGTCCAAACATGTTTTCGAAAAGTATACAGCATGTGGATCTCTCTAGCTTATACTTCAATATAAAAATTAAACTGTTCAACATGTGATACTATTATATCAATAGTAGTAATTTGTTATTTTGAATACAGTGGCGGCTCGTGCAAATACTAATGGGGGGTTCACATTTAACATGAGCAACAAGATCTAGATCTTTAATAATTTGTGAAACCCCATGTTTCAAGTGAATTTTGTTCGTTTCACGTAGTAGAATGTAATTTTTTATTCCTAGAAGAGTACTAGGCCTATCATATTATTACGTAGGTAACAAAATATTCTAATGGGTTGTATTATATTAAGTACCTATATAATAATTTGGATTTTCGTTTAATAATAATAAGTATTTAGATATACTCAGGATTCTCAACCTAGAAGATGTACTCCCATACTCCCATTGAATAATTCATGTACAAATCATAAATTATACAGAAAACAGCAATAATTTTTCCTCGATGTAAGATAATTTCCAATCAAAGAAATAAGGATTAACATGCTTTTAGAGACTTTGTTAACACTCACCCTCCTTCTAGTTGGCATTTACAGAGCATTTTTTGAAAATAAAATCCATCCTCCTCTCCTTCCTTGCTGCGAAAACATCGATCACCATGCTTTTTAATTTTTTGAGTCAAATGAGCTAAATCACACACACCGTTCTTAATCCATGCTGGATCGCCTTTTTCGCGAGCAAGCAACAAGCACAGAAAACAATAAAGTTTGTTAGTTTCTTCACAACCACACAGCCAAGATGTCTTTTCATATTGTTGGTCTTTGAAATCTCTCTTGTATGTCCTGGATTTCGATGTAGAAGTCTGATGTATATCAATTGTCGGTGTAGGCCTACCACTTTCCTTAATCGATATATTTTTTCCTCGATTGATAAATTAGAGAACACTATCTCTTTTAAATAGCTAACTGAAACCTTTCTTGAACCCTCCATTCTCACTTTTCAAAACACAAGAAAGAAGAAACAAGAATTAACCTCAAAATCGACAACACATGTAGCGCAAACGCGAAACTGCAAACAGTAAACAAAGTAGTAGCCAGTGCCAGCTAGAACAGTTCATAAGTGGAAACGGCTCTAGAAGGCAATGGCGCCAATGCAAAGTCACACTATCACAGCTATGAGATAATGTAAATAGTCTCCCACCCCCCACGGGGAGGGAATTGAACTCGCCCAGCTACCATTTGAACCCATACTAACGCTTGGAGCAGTGATCCTGCTTGCTGTAGCGCGTAATTCAAAAGGTTATTTCAATGCGTGTACCTTGCTTGGTGCGCTCCTTATTGTTTTAATATTACAAGAAATTTGAGTATTACTATTACTTCAATCAATTTTCTATTGATTTGAACTTTAATTTATTGTAGCAATTTCATAGGGGGTTCACGTGCTCTTGTGCTCTCATGGACACGCCGCCACTGTTTGAATATATTCAAATAAAATATAGTTTATTCTACAATTAAGTAAAATATAATATCATAGAGAAACAATATCGTAAGTAGATATCCCATGGTATAGGGCTTTTATGTCACAACTTTTACTGTTATCACAAGCTGATTACTGTCGATTTTCATTGTTTTGATCGGGTAAGAGTGTATGAACAACTAAGTGAGACTACCAGCCTCATAAAGCTTCACGGGAAAGAAATACGTGGACTATCAGCTTGAGATAACAGTAAAAGTTGCAACATAAACGCCCTATACCATGAGATACCCTATACAGTTTTAAGGATGTATTTTTGTTTTCAACCGTGTGTGGATATTCTGTGTTGTTTTAAGTATACTAATCAATTCTCTCTTCCAATTCTCTAGGTGTTTACACTTTTTAAAACTCAAGTAAAAACTTGCAAAAATTGTCAAGTTTTTTAACCGTGAGCTTTGTATATCCAACAGTATATCCCAAGGTTATTCATCAACCAATGACAATATATAATTTATTACCACAATAATGTTAATTTCAAGCTCGGTATCAATGTCCCTATATGTGAATCCCCCAATAAATTACTCCCTATAAAAATGATAGGTACGGTACCTACTTTGTGATGGTATTATCCCTGTCTTAATCATTCACTTTACATGTAAACTATTCAAAATAATATTGTGTATTTTTTCAGGTATTTTCTGTTGAGTTTATGTTCTCAGGCTTTTAAAATAATTTAAATTTTTAGGTACCTTTTTTCAAATATAAAGTTAAGTGTTGTAACGTGATTATGATATCAATTATAAGATATATTATTATGAGATATTATTATATTATATTATTATAAGATATCAATTAGGCCTATAAGATATAAATTATGATATAGATGTTATTAGTAGCTGCGTTTACACCAAAGCTATTAACAAAATGTTTGTTAAATCTCACTTACCGTTTTCCACTTTTTAGGTTACCTATTTATTTTGTTTTTAGGTTAATAGACGATGTTGTTTATCTCTATCAGCTGTCATTTTGTTTTAATGTCTGCAACTCACTGCCTTTTGTATCGCAGTTGAGAATTCATGGCTGCTTGTAGTTTTGTTTTTGTCTCAATTTTGTCTTTTAGATATTTTTATAGATGAATAATCCATATTCACTTTTTGCAATCATTCTCAATTATATTTTACAAATAGATTGTCTCTCATTATATTAGTGTGATCGTCAGTTATGTGTTGACAGTATTTTGAATCACATAGTCATTTCCTTTTTTGTTGCTTTTTTGGTTATGAGCCTAAACTGTACTTCATTCTTCCGGCTTGTTCCTGTCTCTTGTGCACTAACTCTTTGTAGTCCCAAATGTTTTTTCAAAACTTCAAGTATTTCTATGAAGTATGGTCACTGTTAGCATTGATTTCGGCAGATCAATCTGCACTATACATCTCGCCGTTCACCGTTTCAAAATTGATTCATTAGTTTTTGATTCATCTCCATTCCAAGTTTTCATGTGCATCATAACCTTGCGCAGTGTACATGAAACTTTTCTTCAGTGTTGACTTCAGTGTTGAAACCTCTTCATTCATTCAGTGTTCAATCCAAATTCATCTTATGTTTTTGATCTTACATCTAGCTTGCAATTTTGGATTTTTTGCAATGCTACTCATTGAAGAATCGATTCCTTCTTTCACATCGTCTTGTATCTGTTAAAGCTACTACCGTACGTTCGGATTCAATCTCACCATTGCCTTTGGAGTGTCCTCGTCGGAGTTTCATCGGTTTCTCATAACAGTGAGGGGTTCACTGTTGTCAGCCTAGAGTCGTCCTGGATTCCTGCTGGTCTCCAGAATCTTGGTTTGAGGTTCTCATCCTGATCTGCACCACCTGTGTGGACACGCTGGTGCTCGTCTCCACCTGCTGTTGCTTCAAACTTTCTGAGCTAAGTCCTATATTTAACATTATTGATATTTTCACATCACGTCAACTGTAGCAAAATATCCACTTTGGTTATAGATCTTGTGCTATCACTTCTAAATTGGATATTTTGAGTTTAAAGTACATTTGCTCTATCTTCCCAGACTTGTCTTAATTTATCAGTGAATCTTATATTCAATATTATCTCAATATTCAGTGAATCTTTTTAATTGAGTGTTTTCCACTAATTTTGAAGCTTTCATCTTCCATTGGTGATTGTATCCTTTTAGTTTTTAAAATTGACAATAATTAGTAACCTTCATTTTGAATAATTGTTATTTGTTTTTCAATTATTAATTCACATATTAATGTATTTTCATTTTGATTTCTAAAAGTTTAAATAGTTTCAAACTCATTCAATCATTTTGCTTATCTATAAAGTATTTAATCTCATGATTTTAAATCCATATTGTCTTATTGTAAATCAATCTTTAAATATTTCAAAGTATTGAAAGTGTTTAAACATCACTCCTTTATCTTGTCATTATTTAAATTCAAGCAAGCAATTAGAAACATTCTTTAAGGCTACTTGTATTCTACTAATATTGTATTTTTATTAGTTTCCTTTGTGTCAGTTCATCAGTCTCTTGATTCTTGCACCTTTGCAGATCTTGTCTTTTGTATAGATTATTATCCTAACTTTGTGACTACTCTTTGTTCAGCTTATTCATTCTAAATTTATTGTAGAACTTTGGTAATCGTTCATCATTCGTTTGATTTTGAACTTTCTCTTTTTCTTATAAAACTTTTCATTAAAAATTTTGCAAATTCAATTTTTAATTACTCTTGTATTTGTTACTTGAGCACTTTTCAATTTGAGCATTTTAATTGTGATTTTTCAATATTTAGTAACTTTCATTATTCATCAAGCCTGTTGTTTAATTTTGGGTTTAATCATTAACTATTCTAAATTTCTCAGAGCTTTTTCAGTTATTATTTTCACTTCAAACATTTTAATTAAACTTGATTATATTCAACCTTTCATTTGGTATTTTTTATTTCAATCTCAATCCTGAGTTACCATTTGCTGTACATGCCAATTTACTTTCATTCAATAGATATAGATAGATGGATCTTTCCTCCTTTCAAATTTATATGTGGATTTTGTTAGTCTCTGATTACTTTACTAAATTTCATAACCTACAAATTCACCCCTTTATACAGTCCACTCTTTTGCTTAGACAAATTTCACAATGTTAATAACTTAATTCTCATAGATTCTATTAGATTGAATGGAACTTGACAAACACATATGTTCATCATGTGTATGATAAGTTATGTTCAATCTAATAGAATCTATAAGGATTAAGTTATTATCATTTTGTTAATAACTTTGGTGTAAACCCAGCTTAATATTCGAAAAATACTAGTATTGTTTGTATATGATTAATTGATATATTGTGCCAGTTGCACAAACGCCTATCAAATTTTAATCGTGATTAAATTCTACAATGACCAATCAGAGAAGCCTTGAGCCTTCTCTGATTGGTTCTTGTGGCATTTAATCATGATTCAAATATTTAACAGGCTTTTGTGCATCTGGGTCATTATTTTATAATATTATATATTGTAGTTATTACAATGTATAATATTTCCACAGCCTTTCACTTTGTTAGCTCTGCCAGATGCTTCAAAAATTATTAAAAATAGTTGAAGGATGGAAATAAAGTAAAAACTGCATTAGATCAAAATAATGCTAATTTAAAATAAATAATAATCTCATGGCTTTTATTGGTGGGGAGTTGCTGACGGAAGTTCCACCTTGCCTGTATACATCATTTGAGCTGTCAATGGGCCTTACGACTGTCATACTTCAGCCAGGACCGACAGTTTAACGTGCCCATCCAATAACACGGGAGTGGCCTGTTCAAAAAGTTTTTGCTCTGAGCAGGATTCGAACTGGGGATCTTTAAGCTGCTAAGCAAGCACTCTATCCACTAGACCATGGATCTCTCCAGATCCAATTGCTAATTAATATGAAATCATTATATAGTTGAGGTCTGAATGTATTTCACTGATGTTTGCAGACAATAATCTCCTCAAGCAAACCGTATTCAATAATCCCTATTATTTCAATTTTTCAATAATATTAGAGGGCTCAACTGTTTTCAAATAGACGAATGAATAACTTGGATTACATCTGTATTTTTCCAGAATTTGATGAGTAAAATTGTAGGAAGCATGTGTTATGTAGGAAACAGGATGTAGGAAACATCCATTTAGCTCTCTTCATCAGCAATGGTGGGAAAGGCTAGTTTCACACACATCGATTTCTGGACAACCAATTTTTTGGCATCCTTATATGAATTCTACCAGATTAAATTAATGGAACTTGACAAATATCGTCTGTTCAATCTAAATATTGGGGGACCGAGCTTAGCTATGGAGTACAAAAGCATAGGAAATTTGTAAAGAACGATTGAATTTATAGTTTATATTTATTCATTCATTTTCTCAGTCGTACAATTATTTTTACAGTTATATAAGGAGGCACAACAGGCTTATGCCCAAAACTGTCCCTTTTCAAATTTATACTACAGTCCAAATCAAAATCTGGGTTAAGCTATTATCACTCATTAAAATTACAATTTATTCACACTTCAAAAAACAAACTCATCATAAATTACAAAAATAGATATACTATGAATTCGATTTAGAATGATATACTCTGTTTGCTACAATATTTGTTTTTATTATTTTAATTATTTATTTACTTATTATTCTACAAAGGCGACTTTCTAGAAGTATTTTAAGCCTAGGTGATGATGATGGGATGAATGATAATACAATGAAGGTAGAGTTATGAATGAATTATAGGTTATGTTATTTACTTGAATCACTGAACTCTACACTAACGTTAGTATAGAGTTCACTGACTTGAATTGATTTGAGTTCACCTTTCAGTCCAGAAATAAATAAACTAGAAATTTTGAATTTGATTTGATTAAAAACCGAATATAATAGAATGATTACATTCAATAAACTCTCAGAACTTGAAAATATTGAGTTATTGAAAAATTTTGAACCAGAAATAAAACACAAACTAATACACTATTTTAATATACTATGTGTACTATCCTGCACTAACAGCCAATAGTAGCTACAAATAGTAATTATTTTAGACTTTCTGAAGTAAATATGATTTCTAAAAAAAATATAAATAAACAAAAATACGTTGTGATCAGCTGGATGATCCCACACACATGCACTCGTTCACTCTCATCCATTATGGTATTGACAGACAACGAAATTTCCAGCTGTTTTTCCAAGGATGAAATATCCTTTTAATGACCTCCAGCGAGCTATCCCAGGGATGAGACCTTGTGCAATCAAATTTTCATATCATAAACCTACTTTGTTTAAAATCTCGTGAGAATCGTTGGAGCCGTTTTTGAGATCCGGCGACATACAGTCATATAAACAGAAATTGCTCGCTTAATAGGATTAGATCAATCAGATGATGTTTGTGAAGCTCTGCTCAATCCAATAGAATCTATAATGACGGCAAAAAGTTGTATGTCCAAAATTCGATGTATGTGTATAACTGGCTCAAGGTGTCAACGCATTCAATACAACATAAACTTGCAAGAAAAAAAAACTTGAAAAGGTGAGAATAATCTCTATATAATTTACTAGAATAATATACTATAAGATAGTGAGGTCCACGTTTTAATGGCAGTGTTTGATTAGCAATGGTATATTGCTATCCTTGTCTATCTTTCAACAAAGCAGATAGCGTTATCTTATTCTCACTTTGCTCTGTAGCCAGATTGGTTTTTAACAATGTATAAAAATATGATTAATTAACAAAATTTGTAATCTTCATTATGAAAATTCATTGAAAAAAATAATTTATTGCTTGATAAAATATAATTGATTACTTTAAACGAGAATGAACAGTTAATATTACCATAGAGAAACAATAGCATAAGTAGATATTCCATGGTATAGGGAATTTATGTCGCAACTTTTACTGTTATCTCAAGCCGGTTTCTGTCTATTATTGTCGAATTTTACTGTTTTGTTGGGGTGAGAGTGTATTAACGGCACAATATGAGAGACTACCAGCGTCACACAGCTTCACGGGAAAGAATTACATGAGCTATCGGCTTGAGATAACAGTAAAAGTTGCGACATAAACGCCCTATACCATGGGATATATTCTTATTGTTTCTCTATTATATTACATCAATAAACCGCAGTATCAGTTACCCTCCAGGCATTGACAAGACAGAGGATCGGCAACGTTTTTCTGTTATCTTTCTCCACTGCCATTATAACGTGGACCTCACTATATAATAATCTCTATAAAAATGATTTCATAATTAATTTTCATAGTTAAGATGAAATATTTTGTTAATTAATTATTAATTCTACATTGTTGAAAGACGATCTGCCAACAGAGAAAAGCAAGAAAGAGATAGTGCTATCCGCTTTGTTGAATGATGGACAATGATAGCAATACCATTGCTAGTCAAACACTGCCTTTATAATTTGGACCTCGCAATTATGTTTCCAAATAAAATGAACACATTCTGTTTTAACAAAATATAATTTTATTGAAAATTTACAAAACAGGAACATACAGAAATTAAATGGAATTACCTAGTTACAGAATTGAATTTTAAATCTTCAGTTTTTCAAAACTATTTAATTTACAAAAGTTTTCAGAAAATAATAATCATTCTATATTTTATTTTATTAATCATTCAAGAACCAGGTTTTTGTGTTGTATAATCATTATAAATTATTTTGTAATTACATTTTCGAATCATTGATTACCTATTTTTATCAACACTTCCTTGTGTACATTTTACTTCCCTATGAAAAATTATTTGATTTGAAATTTCATTCCTTATTTTTTCATCAAATCAATTTCTGCAAATCAGTCAGATATTTTTCAAGTCATTATTTTGGGATTCAATGTTGAATTTATAGTCTCTCCATACAAGACTCAAGCTACATTTACACCAAAGTTAATAACTTAATCGTTATAGATTCTGTTAGATTGAACTTATCTTATCATACACATGATAAACATAAGTGTTTCACAAGTTCCGTTCAATCTAATAGAATCTATAAGGATTAAGTTATCAACATTTTGTTAATAACTCTGGTGTAAACCCAGCTTTAGATTTGTTCTCAACATAATATTGAATGGATAAAATATTTTCCAATAGAGATTAAGGCTCGACTCACACCTATATGCGACTCAGGTCGAGAAGAGACTCGACTCTAGAGGTGAGCATGTGTTTCCAAATGGTGACACTCAGACGTACCAGTCGATTCTAGTCTCCGCGACGTCACCATTTGAAAACACATGCTCTCCACTAGAGTCGAGTCTCTTCTCGACCTGAGTCGCGTAGGTGTGAGTTGAGCCTTATGGTGACAAAATAGTTTTAAAACAATAAAACTGTATTTATCTCTCAATACTGTTATTATAAAGTATACTTGCTTGATACAACACAATTTTATTAAATTTTCAGTAGCTTATTTTTCTCATAATTCAAAAAATATCAATTCCTTCAAAGTATTCAAATTCATGTGTCTTACCTCTTGAATTATGAAACTACTAATAAACTAGGTCCATTTTTTACTTTCAATTAAAACTGATAATTTCTTCATAGAAGAAGATTCTACTTTGCTTTTTTCCTCGTCAACTCTTTATATGTGACTTCTTAAGCTGCATTTACACCAAAGTTATTAACAAAATGTTAATAACTTAATCCTTATAGATTCTATTAGAATAAGCATTACTTATCATACACATGATGAACATATGTGTTTGACAAGTTCCATTCAATCTAATAGAATCTATAAGGATTACGTTATTAACATTTTATTAATAATTTTGGTGTAATCACAGCTTTATAATTTTCAACATAATTTGATTAGTCATCAACATAACTAATGTTATTAGTTAACTAATCATGTGACACCTTTACAATCTGAAACCTTGTTTCAAACAACTAAAAACATATAACAATCCACTCATTACAAAGTCTTCTTTAAATAATAATCTAATACTAGTATTAAAAAGCCTTCCATTTTTTATATATTTTTTTGACTCTTTCATCAATACAAATTCTTCAATATAAAATACAATAAATAATAATGAAATCCTAGTATAAAAACTTCTCATTTTTTTCAAAATTTTCAAACTTTTCCCTTAGAAAATCGAATACAAAATACTCTTAACAGAGATTAGCCTCTCCTATCTCTCAGAATATTTTTTAATCAAATCCTTGTATAAAAACCTCTTTTTTCAAATTTTTCAAACTTTTTCTCTAGAAAATCAAATACAAAATGCTCGTTACTGAGATTTTCTCTTCCATCTCTCAAAATACATTTTCTGTGTAGCCTAATAGTTCATTCACATTAATTTAGAGAGTTTCTGTTGTCATAAATTCCTCCTCATTATATTAATGTTCAAGAACAAAAAAAAAACAAACAAACAAAAATAATCCACATATTGATAATGAAACCTCGCACAATAAGGCTGTACTATGAACTGAGACAATTAAATCATGATGCTTCAAATTATATATACCATAACATTTCAACAATCTTTAAAGTTTCAATAATCTATGTATAATTCTATTATCTTTCACAACGATTGCTTCAAATATATTTCAACAATTTTTCAACTTCCAACGATATCTATTCATAATAAATATGTATCATTCACAACGGTATATTATCATAGAGAAACAATAGCGTTAGTAGGTATCCTATGGTAGAGGGCGTTTATGTCGCAACTTTTACTGTTATCTCAAGCCGATTACTGTCGATTTTTACTGTTTTTTTAGGGTAAGAGTGTATGAACGGCACAGTATGAGAGACTACTAGCGTCATAAAGCTTCACGGGAAATAGCTACGTGGACTATAGGCTTGAGATAACAGTAAAAGTTGCGACATAAACGCCCTATACCATGGGATATTTACTTATGCTATTGTTTCTCTATGATAATATTATACTCTCAATAACCAAACCATCTTTTGAATTGAATACAATACGTCTCAAATATCTTCTTTTTTCAATCAATTATTATCCTACCATATATACGATTTTCAAAACAATTTTCGAGAATTTTCTCTCTTGTATAAAACGAGTTGAGACTTGTTGAGAATATCAGTGTTGTCAAATTTTGCTGAGTTTCAATATTTTCATGCTAGCCCATATGACAAATATGAATATTCAAATATAACTTTTAAATCTATTAGGTTCAACTCACACTTACGCGACTTAGGCTGAGAAGAGAGTGGACTCTAGTGGAAAGCATGTGTTTACAAATGTTGACAGTTGCAGAGACTAGAATCGACTGGTCTGAGTGTCACCATTTGGAAACACATGCTCTCGACTAGAGTCGAGTCTCTTCTCGACCTGAGTCACGTAAGTGTGAGTTGAGCCTTAGATTCGAATTGGCAACTCTATTATATTATTTAAATATAATTTTAAAACTTGTAAACTATAAAATATGGATGTATTCAAAGTGGCAACTCTATATATTTAAATTTGAAAATTTAAGGATATCAAAATCAAATTGGGAACTCTATTTGAATATTACTTTAAAATTGATAAAATATAAAATATGTATATAAAATCGAATTGATAACTCTCCACATTGACAGTGTTCTCAAGTTGAATAAATCCTGTCATATGGACTTGCATTTAAACCTTTTTCAGGTCTCTTCTGAATTCTTTCTACAATAATCTTTTTATAAGCCCCACAATCTTTATATCTGTTCCAAAGTCTATGCAAATGTTCCAAAATCTTTTCACATGTTCCAAAATCTTTTCATATGTTCCAAAATCTTTTTAGGTGTTCCAAAATCTTTTCATGTGTTCCAAAATCTTTTCACATGTTCCAAAATCTTCTCATATGTTCCAAAATCTTCTCATATGTTCCAAAATCTTTCCATATGTTCCAAAATCTTGAAATATCCTCCAGATCTGTTCTATGAACAATCTTTCCAACTGGTCCAAATTCTTTCTATATGTTACATGAACTCCTTATATGTTCCAAATTCTTCTTACCTGTTGTACTATCCTCTCATATATGTTTAATTTTATTTTATCAGTATAATTTTCCCATCTGTTATACAGTATCACAATCCTCCACAGAACCTTATGAGTCAATTTTTTTTCCTCTGCGAGCTCAGTTCGGAAAAAGTGATGATGTTTTGAACTTACTAACAGCAAACGACATAACCTGTACGCAACAAACATATTTTTGATGTTATACTATCCTCTCATATAATTATGTTCCACAATTTTCCCATCTGTTATACAGTATCACAATCTTCCACAGAACCTTATGAGTCAATTTTTTTTCTCTGCGAGCTCAGTTCGGAAAAAGTGATGATGTTTTGAACTTACTAACAGCAAACGACATAACCTGTACACAACAAACATATTTTTGAGTTGGTTTTTATTGTTTTATCATATTTTTTCTGCTTTCTTGTGGGTTGAATTAATGTTTTTTGTGAGATAGTGGTATGTCTACCACTATCTGTTAGTGGTATGGGGGTGAATCCAGCCGTTACCTAGGTCAAGTCTGAAGATGGAGTCGAGTGTCCCGGTGGCATTTAGTGCCAGGGAGGTCTGGTGGATAACGTTGCGGATTTTGTCGAAGGATTCCGGGTTGTTGACTGAGCGTGCAGTGTTGGTCAGGTCGAACGGTTCTGTAACACAGGATTACCAAAAATCGATCAATTGAATATAGATAGAAATTATTGAGATATTGCATTTCTTCAATGTTGTTTTCCATCACGAACTGCTTATTATTAAATCACTTTTTGCTATTGAAAAGAACGACTTGCAGTCAGAATTTTGTACAATAAATGAATATTATTAATCCCTCAATATAGGAGACCGAGCTTCGCTCTAGAGTTCAAAAACATAACACATTTATTACAAAAGAAGAAATTATAATAACATTCATACAGAAATGTTCTATCTAATCACAGTAAATTGAGATTAATTCCCAGAGGAATGCGAAAATTTCCTTCACAAAGGCTCAGTTGCACAAAAACCGGTTGAATTTTAATCCTGATTAACTCCATGTGAACCAAATCAGAGAAGACCATTTCAAAAAGATGGATCTGCTGGAATTAATAAGGATTGAAAATGACCCGGCTTTTTTGCAACCAGCACTAAGTACCTGATTGAATGATTACAAAAGTTCAACAGCTGAGTCATAATTTTGATACAGTCCCATACACATGAACTCGCTCACTCACTTCCATCACCAACAGACGACGAAATAATTATTATCAGATGTTTTTTCAGGGATGGATAATAATTATCCTTTTAATGTCCTTCAGTGAGTTTTTCCAGGGATGAGACCTAGTGCAATCGAATCTTTATATTATAAACCTACTATGTTCTGAATTTCGTGAGAATCGTTAGAACCGTTTTTGAGATCTGGTGAAATACAAACATTTAAACATCTAAACATATAAACAGAAGTTGCTCGTTTAATAGTATAGGATAGATATTTCGGCAGGTCCTTGTTGTAAGGAAGATGGCGGACCTGCCGAAATATCTATAAGGGATTAATAATTCATTTATTGTACAAAATTCTGACTGCTACTTTTTTAATAGCAAAAAGTGATATTGCATTGATTCAAATGCGAATGAATTAATAATCATTATTGAATAAGAATCCAAATTAAATTTTGTGAATCACCCCGAAGACTTCTGCTGCTGCAAATATTGACAACATGGTAAACAGCTAGATGGAAATTGGATGAGACCTACTATCCAATAATTATTTTGGATAAAAAAATAACTGGCTTATTGGTTAATACGGCTTTATTGTATAGAAGGAGAAGGATGAGGAGAAGGAAAAGGAGAATATGGAGAAGATGGAGAAGAAGGAGAAGGTGGAAAAGGATAAGGAAAATGAGGAGATAGACAAGAAGGGGAAGGAGACGGAAAAGAAGGATGAGGAGTAAGAGAAGATAGAAAATATTGAGAAGAATGATGATGAGGAGGAGGAGGAGTGGGAGAAGAAGGAGTAGGAGAAAAATGGGGAGATGGAAAAGATGGGGAAGGAGACGGAGAAGAAGGATGAGGGGAACGAGAAGATGGAGAATAATGAGAAGAATGATGAGGAGGAGAAGAGGTAGGAGAAGAAGAAGGAGGAGGAGTGGGAGAAGAAGGAGTAAAGAGAATAAGTAGGTGGAGGAGGAGGAGAGGAAGGAGTAGGAGGAGGAGGATAAGGAGAAGGAAGAGGAGGAGGAAGCAGTAGTAAAAAATCTATTTAAATGAGAAGAAGAAGGAGGGTGATGATGGAGAGGAGAAGAGTAAGATGATGGTCATGAGGGGAAGAAAGAGGATGGGGAGTAGAAAGAGGAGGAGGAAAACAGGAGAAAAAGAAGAAGAAGAAGAAGAAGACAGGAAAAGTAGGAGACAGGTGATGAAGAAGGAGTGAACAAGAGGAAGGAAGAGGAAGAGGCTGGATAAGAAAAGATAAGGGGAGGTGGAGAGAAAGAAGAAAAAAGAGGAAAAGTGGGAACAGGTGATGAAGAAGGAGTAAACGAGGGAGATCAAGAGGAAGAGGCTGGATAAGAAAAGACAGGGGGAGATGGAGAGAAGGAAGAAGGAAAAGAATGATGAAATAAGAAGAAAAAACATAGAGGAATATGGAGCAGTAGATGACACTTGGGAGCAAATTAATGTATCATTTAACTTACTTTAAAATCACTCCACTTATATGGGCTACATTTGTTCAAATTAATAAAATCAATATAAAAACTTGTAGTACCCTTTATTAAAAACTCCAATAGTATCTTTTGTAACAAGGATGGGAAGGGCCCTTTTGCAGGCGAGAACGATGTTTCTAGTCGAGGCGTTAGCCAAGACTAGAATTTCATTCAAGCCCTGCAGAAGACATTCACGTTCAAGTAACTTACAATGTTTTTGTCATAATAATCTAGAAAAGAATAATTGAGAAATATAAAACATTACCTGCTTGTGCTGACATTACTACATGCATTCTATAAACATAACCTAGTCTACAAATTCCAAATTAGGAATTTCTTGATTGTAGTTGACAAAACTTCCACCTGGAGCGCTAAAAGACGGTTTTTTGTACCAGATTTGCTGTTCTTAATTCGGAACTAGGAAACATACTCGACTGTAAAGGGAACATATGTTTTTATTACAGTATAGTATGCTGTAATGAGAATCATATGTTCATTTGTTCTACAATCAGCTGTTTACCGGCTCGATTTCATGGATGTAAAACAGCTGAAATTGAATGACTGTGACAAAAAAATTTTATGTCTTTCAATTTCAGCTGTTTTCCATGCATGGAATCAATCCGGTAAACAGTTGCTTGCAGAACAAATAAACATATGATTCTCAGTACAACATACTCTACTGTAGTAAAACCATATATGTTTTCTTCACAGTCGAGTTTGTTTCCTAGTTCCAAAATAGGAACAGCAAAACTGCTACAAAAAACCACCTTCAGCACTCCAGGTGGAAGTTTTGTCAACTTCCACAAAATTCCTGATTCAGAATTTGTAAACTAGGTTATGTTTATAGGATGGATGTAGTAACTTTAGCAGGTAATGCTTTCTATTTCTCAATTATTCTTCTTTAGATTATTATGACAAATAATAGTGTATGTTACTTGAACGTGAATGTCTTTTGAAGTGTTCAAATGAAATTCTAGTCTCAGCTAATGCCTTGACTAGAGACATCATTTTCAACTGGCAAAAGGCCCCTTCTTGTCCATGTGACATGAGATACTATGGGCCGGTTTCCGAGCTTGGGATTTGGCTAAGTTCTAGACTTTACAGCTGTAGTCAGAAAATTATCTCTCCAAAACATGGTGTAGTCACAGTTTTTATAAGAGTAGTCGGAGTTTTTATTTCCTCATTTCTATATTTGGAAACATTTTGAAACAGAAAAATTCAACAATAAATAAAATAAAGAGGAAATAGAGTAAAGTTTCAGCTATTTTGAATTATTTCATTCAATTTCGTCATGGAAAAATGTTTTCAAATATAGAAATGAGAAAATAAAAACTGCTACTACACCCCGTTTTGGAAAGCTAATTTTCTGACTCCAGCTGTTTAAAGTCTAGAACTTAGCTAAATCCCGAGCTCGGAAACCAGCCCTATATTTAGAAGTTCGAATGCTAGCACTTCCATGGAAAAGATATGAATTTCCTCTGGGTAAATTTCCCCTGAGAAAAGTTTATTCTTCAGTCATCTTCTCCCCTATATCTTTACTATTTCTCAGCTAACATCTCGACTAGAGACATCATTCTCACCTGCAAAAGGCACCTTCCCATCCATGTGACATAAGATACCATACTCAGAAGTTTGAATGCTAGTGCTTCCTTGGAAAAAATATGAATTTCCTCTGGGTAAATTTCCCCTGAGAAAAGTTCATTCTTCAGTCAACTTCTCCCCTATATCTTTATTATTTCTAGGCTAACGTCTCGACTAGAGACATCATTCTCGCCTGTAAAAGGCACCTTACCGTCCTTGTGACGTAAAATACTATATTTACCTTCTATGCAGAGATATTTCCAATGATGCGGCTCGTTTTTGGAAGTTCTGACTTTGCGGCACTCTTCTATTGGAACACAGCAACCTTGGCGCACCGATATCGCATAGCGACGGTAACTGAAATCACAAATTTCAATTAAAATTTGTTTCCAAATTCAATAAGTTTCATTTTTGAATACAATTATAATTATTACAGATGATATATTTATGGGTGGCTCATTGGAGTAAGTGATAACGCGATGGTCTAATAATCAAGAGAACCCGAGTTCGAATCTCGACCAGGGTGAAAGTTTTTGCCCACAGCACAATCACATAGATACGGCCACCACGTCTTTCGGAGGAGACGATAAGCCGTCAGTCCCGACTACCTAGAAAGTAGTCGTTATCTCTCATCATCATCCCTCTCACTCATTTCAATTCAACTCAATCTGTTTATTTCCACTTGGCAAAATAAATAATACATTATGTACATAATTATATTTGATATTTGACAAAATAAGAATTACATTTTCACAAAAAAAGCACAAAGAACATATTGATTGAGTGGAAGAAGAGGAAGAAGAAGAAAAAGGAGAAGGATAAGATGGAGAAGGAGGTGAAGGAGAAGAAGATCGAGAAGGAGGAGGCGGAAAAGGAGGAGAAGTAGGGTGACGAAGAGGGCAGGATGACGAGGAGGGAATGATGAGGAGGAATTTGAGGAGGAGGAGGAGGAGGAGGAAGAGAAGAAGAAGAAGAAGAAGAAGAAGAAGAAGAAGAAGAAGAAGAAGAAGAAGAAGAAGAAGAAGATGAAGTAGGAAAATACTGACTCAAAGTGTTGGTAGTAGTTGAATAGATCGACAAGCAGTTGCCCGATTGGCTGTTGATTGTCAGCTGCCGCTCCGGTGGCTGTTGACGATGCGCTGCGCACCAATTGTGCGTGGAAGTCAATGTGCGACGGATCGATGTGTGCGGCGAACAGCGAGGCATTTGTTCGCTGAAACACGCGCACAACCAACTGAATCAGAAACCACAAGATATATCTAAAAACACACACATCTTATAAAAAAATACAAGATTATTATTGAAAAATTCTTGAGACACATCCTATAGAAAACAAAAACAATAATGTTATCATGGAATCTTCTTTGATTTTATGAAATACCTCATGAGAAAACAGATCTGATTCAATCAATGACTAAGGCTCGACTCACACTACCTCGACTCGAATTGTACGACTCCAGTCGAGGAGACTCTAGTCTCTCGACCTTATGGCTCAACTCACACTTAGGCGACTCAGGTGGAGAAGAGACTGGACTCTAGTGGAGAGCATGTGTTTTCAAATGGTGACGTCGCGGAGACTAGAATCGACTGGTCTGAGTGTCACCATTTGGAAACACATGCTCTCCACTAGAGTCCAGTCTCTTCTCCACCTGAGTCGCCTAAGTGTGAGTTGAGCCTTAGAAATCTCGAAAGAGACTCATCATATTCTATCACTAATGATATTTGAAAAATACAACACTCTTACTTAATTATTCTTGGATCTTCTTTGATTTTATGTAACACCTTATGAGGAAACAAAATGTGATTCTATCAAACCAGAACAATACGGAATGTTCATTTGAATAATTCGCTGAAAAATAAGAAATTTGGAACATTAACGACTCATACCGTTATCTTCTCTATTTATCACCATAAATAATACAGTATTACCACACATGATACAGTGTGTATCATTACAATATAATACAGTATAATCTCAACTTGATACACAACACCATAATTTGATACAAAACTTTACAACTTTGAATGAGTTCTACATACCATGGCATATCTTCTGATGCTATTTTTTCTCTAATATGGTATCACTAAAAATTATACAGTATCACCACTCATGATACAGTATCACCACACATGATACAGTATCACCACAATATAATACACTATAATCTCAACTTGATACCTTTTCTCTATGGTATCAACACAGTATGATACAGTATCTTGTCAACTTGATACAGTATCACCACAATATCATACAGTATCATCTCAAGTTGATACACAGCACCATAATTTGATACAATACTTCCAAACTTTGAATTTCTTCTACAAACCATGGCATATCGTCTTGTGCTATCTTTCATCTATGCTATAGAACTCACCTGAAGAACTGGCAATACTGCCGGCTGCCTAGTTTGCAAAAAATGAATGACCATTAGAGCGAGAGAGTAGGATGATAGAGTTGTGTTTCTGGCTGAGTTGATATCGTGCCATTGGGCCCAGAGTTTCACAAGGACTACTAGAGGTCGCACACGCCAGTCATCTGTCAAAAAATTGAAAAATTCAATACAATACCATACATGAATTCACTTCTATAGGGCACAAATGTACTATGAACAATTTACTAAATAGTAGCTGATGTACTAAAAAGTAAAAAAATATCTTTAAAGGCTATGAGCATCTACTGATCAGATCTCTGTCGGATTATCATAGGAATTTAATTTGTAAATTTGGCCACACTTTTAACACGAAAATTGTGAGAGCGGAGTAGACAAAATCCCATTTATAATTGACCGAGCGAAGTGAGGTCTAAGATTCAAGTCGACGGTTTGGCATTTCTCTTAATGTTCAAATGTTTGAATGTTTAAATGTTTATATGTTGCGCATTTACGGCGAAACGCGGTAATAGATTTTCATGAAATTTGACAGGTATGTTCCTTTTTTAATTGCGCGTCGACGTATATACAAGGTTTTTGGAAATTTTGCAATTCAATAATTAGAGTAAAAATCATACTATACAATTATTCATCATAAATCAGCTGACAAGTGATTACAAAGATGTGTGGAGAAGTTAGTCTATTGTTGTATTTCCATAAGGTCTATAGTTTCAATCAGGTACTTGTGGATGAGAATACTGAGTGAGGTCTACTGTTCACAGAACTACTAACTAGTCTTTCATAATCCTATTAATATCGGGGGACCGAGCTTTGCTCTGGATTGTAAAAGAATAGAAAATTTATAACGAAAGATTGAATTTATAGTTTATATTTATATATTCATTTTCTCAGTCGCACAATTATTTTTACAGTTATATGAGGAGGCACATCAGGATTATGCCCAAAACTGTCCGTTTTCAAATGTATACTGCAGTCCAAATCAAAATCTAGGTTAAGCTACTATCACTCATCAAAATAACAATTCAAAAAACAAACACATCATCAATTACAAATAGATATACTATGAATTCGATTTAGAATGATATAGTTACTATGTTTGCAACAATATTTGTTAATATACTAATATCGGGGCACCGAGATTCGCTCGTTATTTTTATTTATTGATAAACAGAACACAATTCTCTAAGATGATCGTGTTTATATTTCACAGCTGGCTATTTATGTCATCTCATGAATTTCGGGGATGCGATATTTTGATTTTTCACATACTCACTTTTTCACTATCCACAGCTGTTTCAGCCAAGAATGAATTATCCTTTTAATGTCGTTCAGCGAGTTTTCTGAAGGATGAGACCTAGTGCAATCGAATCTTTTTATCATAAACCTACTTTGTTCCAAATTTCGTGAGAGTCGTTAGAGCCGTTTACGAGATCCGTAAAACATGGTAAATAACTAGATATAAAAATAGCCAGATATAAAAATAACCAAATATATAAATACAGAAATTGCTTGCTTAATATAATAGGATGATATGAGAAAATAAATTAATGAATAAATGAATACTCACAATTTGCATAGCAGTAGAGCAGATGTGTGTTCCTAACCCCAACCGTGTTATTACAGCTCAGATCTACATCCAATTCGTCGGTGACAGATTTGAACTTCAATATCGGCACTTTGGCGTGAATTAACTCAATGTTCGTGAAAAAATCTGAAACTTGAAACATTTTCAACAATAGTTAAAATTAAATTTGAAATAATGTGGAAAAACCAAGATCTAATTTATAATTATACTATAACAGTTGATTAACATTTTTGAAAATGGTCAAAATTGAATTGGAATTAGGCTTCAATATCGGGGACCGAGCTTCGCTCTGGAGTACAAAAGCATAAAAAATTCATTACGAAAGAAGAAATTATAATAATATTCATAATTCATACAGAAATGCTCTATCTAATCACAGTTAATTGAGATTAATTCCCAGAGGGAAGCCAAAATTTCCCTCACAAAGGCCCGGTTGCACAAAAGCATGTTAAATTTTAATCCTGAATGATTCCACGTGAACCAGATCAAAGGAGACCATTTCAAAAAAATGGTTCTACTGGAATTAATCAGGATTAAAAATAACCCGGCTTTTTTGCAACCGGTACTAAGTACCTGATTGAATGATTACAAAAGTTCAACAGCTCAGTCATAATTTTGACACAGTCACACACACATGAACTCGCTCACTCACTTCCATCATCAACAGACGACGAAATAATTATTATCAGCTGTTTTTCCAAGGATGAATAATAATTATCCTTTTAATGTCCTTCAGCAAGTTTTCCCAGGGATGAGAACTAGTGCTATCGAATCTTTATATTATAAACCTACTATGTTCTGAATTTCGTGAGAATCGTTAGAGCCGTTTTCGAGATCCGGTGAAATACAAACATATAAACATCTTAACATCTAAACATCCAAACATCTAAACATATAAACAGAAGTTGCTCGTTTAGGTAGTATAGGATGTAGCAAGCCAGAATCTAATTATAAAAATCTGGTGTGACGCACTCACACAACTTTCCTTGCCATTATGAAAATTAATCACATGACACTAAGGTTCACGCGCATCACAAGTCTACTATTCAAAGATCCAAGCCAGCTGGTGACAGGACAATAACGCAGGAGACACACGAAGTCTGCTATCTCTTCATAGTGAATGATTCAATAGAATCAACAGTTTGCCAACAGTTTGCAATTGAATAATCACATTTTCTCGAATTTCGAGCTTATTTTCAATTTTAGGTGAAAATGCTACTGAATATTTATTGTGAAGATTTTTATGCTCAATCGTTTCCACTTGAATTTTGAAGCCGAATAATTGGGAATCTGAAATCAAACTTTGCATAGATGGGGCGGAGCTCCTGAAATTTTTACAGGTATGGGACTTAAGGCAGTTGATGGAGATTATCAATGACTATTCTAGGTATAAATTTGATCAAAATCGTTGGAGCCGTATTTGAGAAAATCGCAAAAAACCATGTTTCTCGCTTTGCTCTGTTGCCAGATGTAGAATTAATAATTAATTAACAGAGCATCTGACTGTAATTATGAAAATTCATTTTAAATTATTGAAAAATATCATTTCTTGCTTGATAAAATATAATTTATTATTTTAAACGAGAATGAACAGTTAATATTACATCAATAAACATGTATCAGCTACCGCTTATAGAAGGCATTGACAAGACAGAGGTTCGGCAACGTTGTTCGCCAATCTTTCTCCAATGCCATTATAACGTGGACCTCACTATAGCCTCTCATACTGTGCCCTTATTACACTCTTACACTCCCAACAACACACTAATAATAGACAGTAGTCGACAGTAATCGGAGAAGACATTATTGCAACATAGCCGTCCTTCACCATGGCATATCTTCTTCTGCTATCTTTTCTCTATGGTATCATCATGAATGAAACAGTATCTCCACAATGATACAGTATCACCACAATATGATACAGTATCAACACACATCAGACAGTATCATCTCAACTTGATACACTACACCATAATCTGATACAAAACTTCCAAACTTTGAATGAATTCTACCAACCATTGCATATCTTCTAATGCTTTTTTTTCTCTAATATGGTATCACCATAAATTATACAGTATCACCACGCATGATATAGTATCACCACACATGAGACAGTATCATCACTATCATCTCAACTTGATACACAACACTAAAATCTGATACAAAACTTCCAAACTTTGAATGAATTCTACAAACCATGGCATATCTTCTGATGTGAATAAGATCTTCGACACTTACTTGGGAGCATTGCATTTTGAGGATGGATTGAAACATGGATGTTTTGACTGAACTGACCAAATTCGTTGAAGAGGTTCATGACGTGAGAGAGATGGTAGAGTGCTTCACTGCGTTGCTCCATCTCACTCTGTTTCACAATTAGACACATGTCTATATCACTTGTGTTGCTTCCGAAACCTGACATCGTTGAACCAACCATAAATAGACTGTAGCGTGGGTAGACTGTCTGAAAAACAGAACAAATAAGAAAGCTAGAGAATCAGTGTACTTTATAAAATATAAAAAAGAATACTTAGTTACAAATGGGAAATAACTAGTAGTTCTGTGAACAGTAGACCCGCGCTCAGTAAGTTACATTGACCTGTTGTTATGTTTTCTCAAGAATTAATAAATAATTTATCAATTTAAAATGTCTAGAAAAATCCTTAATAAACATAGAGCTTTCTGTCCTATCGTACCGTGACGTGTCGTCTCGGAATGTGAGTGTGAGCGCTGTTATCAGGTCTGGCTGCCGTCGATAAGCCAATCCAATCAACCCATCAGAGAACATTCGCCAACGAGAAAAATTTGTTGAAATTAACAAAATAAACTACCATAATGCTGATTTCCTACAAACTTTATTCCTCACTTTTCATGATTTTACAAATCAATTTCTTTTCAATAATATCTGTTGCAATTTTGATCATCAGATTAGAAAAGAAAAATGTTTTCTATCAATAACTCCAAACTCTAAACTAGAATCATGGCCTCAGCTCAATGGAAAGACAAAGTTAGTAGACAACTGTCTACTAAAGTTGATGGAAAGATACATTTTCAAGATGTTCGATGTTTTTGAACGGGTAGTATTGAGGTGCGTACACATTTACGCGCCACGAACATGAGCAATTCACTTTTAATCAGCTGATGCCAAGCTTTTTATATCTGAATCTTACCGTTTCTTTGGAAATACAGATATAGTGAACTGATTTAAAGTGAATTGCTCATGTTCGCGGCGCCTATAATTATTATCTATACGATCCTTTATAGTCCACTAGACAGCTGATTTATGATGAATAATTCTATAGTCTGATTTTTACGGTAATATTGGCCTATGAAGGAGGCTCCTTTATCCTTTTATATTATCCTTAAAATACAAAATTTCCAAAAAACCTTGTATATACGTCGACGCGCAGTTTAAAAAGGAACATACCTGTCAAATTTCATGAAAATCCATTTCCGCGATTCACCGTAAATGCGCGACATATAAACATTTAAACATTAAGAGAAATGTCAAACCGTCGACTTGAATCTTAGACCTCACTTCGCTCGGTCAATAAAGATATAGTTGTTTAAATATCTTAATAAATTCTTAGCCATTTGAAGCAACCATCTTTATTTACGTAGATAACAAAACTAAACTCAGTAAACAACTTATTATTTTATCAAACAGTTATCATGTGATTAAGTAACATCACATGATATACAAACATCTTCCCCTTTTACTTTCTCAAACATTTCCTTTTTCAACCTTTCCTTTGATTTAATCGTCTTCTTAAAAACCTCTCATTTCTTCTTAATATTCTTCCACTATTGGACTTCACCACATAGGACCGTGGGGCATCAGCTTCATTAATAACTACTCCAGGCTCCCATAATTTTGTTCTACAATCTTGGATATAAATGGGCTGATTTTCTTTGAAATAAGATACATGTTTCCGTGACTGCTTATCGTATGTTTCTTTCTGTTGAAATTTATGGTTCTTCATTTGCACTGCTATTTCTTCCCGAGGAAGTTGATGAAGTTTCAAACTATCTTGAGGATAAGGGAACTTTGTTATTATCATTCGACCAAACATTAACTGAGCAGGAGAATAATTGAGACCCGCAACACAACTATTCCGATAGTTAAGCAAACTCAAGTTTAAATCGGTTTTGCTTTCAGCACACTTTCTTATCATAGTCTTTGCTATGTCCACCCCTTTTCAGCTAAGCCGTTAGACTGAGAATAACGAGGACTTATTGTAATAATTTTAAAATCCCACTCCTTTGCGAACTGTATCATTTCTTGGGAGCCAAACGGATTATTATCAGCTATTATAATCTGCGGAATTCCAAACCTGCCAAATAACTGGGATAAAATAGATTTAACAGCCGAACTTGTCTTACTGTTCATTTTTGTTATTTCAAGCCACCTTGAATAATAATCCACAACTATGAGATAAGCTATTCCTTTTACTTCAGCTATATCCACTCCAATTTTTAAAAATGGAAAATCGGGTATTTCATGAGAAAGCATTGGACTTCTTACATTGGACCTTCTATATTTTTGGCAAAGCGTGCAGGATTCAGCCAGATTTTTTATGTTTGCTCTTATTCCTGGCCAATAATAAAATTTTGAGGCAATGCTGTTCATTTTTGTTTCTCCTAAGTGCGTTTCATGGAGCCTATTCAAGATAAAATCTCTCAAATTCTTGGGTATAATAATTCTTGAATTATAATACAATAGACCCTTGCTAAATTGTATTTCATTTCTTATTTTGAAAAAATGCCTTAGTTCTCCTCCATCAACAATGTTATTAAGCCAGCCATTTTCACAATAATCTATAACTTTGCGAAGAACATCATCAATCTGTGTTTCTGTTACAAATTCATTCAAGCGTTTCTCTGAAACCGAATTCAACTTCGCTATTCTCAGTAACACAATGAACCATATCCATCCGCCATGCTCAAATCAACTTTTTCTTTAGTTCTTACACCGCACCTTGACAAATAATCAGCAATATACATGTTTTTCCCAGGTAAGTACTGGAGGCTAAAGAGCGGTAAGGCATTAGTTTTAGTCTCAATCGACGAATTCTGTTATTCTGTATGTTGTTTAATGGTTTCTTCATTATTGAAACTAATGGCATATGATCAGTATATATAGTCAATTCATCATGACCGTAGATATAGGTGTGAAATTTATCACAAGCAAATACAATAGCAAGGAGTTCCTTCTCAATTTGGGCATATTCACATTCAGAAGAGTTCATAGATCGTGATGAGAAATAAATTGGCTTGTTGTTCTGTAGTAAACAGCATCCTAAAGCGTCTTGTGATGCATCACATTGGATTAAAACTGGAATCTTATAATCAAAGGGAGCAATTACCTTGTCACTTGTAAGAACCTTTTTAATGTTATTGATTGCATTTACATGAATCTCTGTCCAACACCAAGATACGTCTTTCTTCAATAATTCTCTCAATGGTGACACTATTTGTGACATATTTGGGATGAACATTCTCAAATAGTTGACCATCCCCAACAGACGTTGTAGTTCAGCTTTATTTGTTGGGTCGGGGAGATCATTAATAACCTTTATTTTTCCTGGATCAGGAAGCATTCCTGATTTATTAAACAGCATTCCTAAATACTTCACTTCAGGTACGCAATATTGAAATTTCTTGAAATTAAATTTGATGTTTAATTTCCTCGCTCGTTCCAAGACCTGTTTCACTGTCTCGTCATGTTTTTCTTTGCTGTTTGAAGCAATGCAAATATCATCGAAATAAACCACTACTCCTGGAATATCTTCAAAATACTTTGAAACACATTTGTGAAACAATTCTGGTAAATTACATAAGCCAAAAGGAGAACGTAAAAATCTATAAGTTCCAAATATAGTGCTAAAATTGCAATATTTAGCAGATTGTTCATCAAGGAGTATGTGATAAAATCCATCTTTTATGTCAAGAACGCTGTAGTACTCTTTATTTGCTAGACGAGGATGAATATCCTGTATTGTTGGGATTGTAACTCTTTCTCTTACAATGTACTTGTTCAAATGTACAGGGTCTATGCAAATTCTTAAGGATCCATCAGGTTTCTCTACTATCACAGCATTTGAAACCCATTCAACGGGCTTCTCAACCGTTTCAATAATTTGCATGGTTATCAAATCATCAAGTTTTTCTTTAAATTTGTCTTGAATCTTCATTGGTATACGTCTCGCTGAACTGGCATGTGGCATTGCGTCCTTTTTTAATCGAATTTTGCACTTGTCGGGGAAACAACCAAGGCCAGTAAACACATCAGAATACGTTCCAAAAAAATACGTTCTATCCTTCACATTGTTGTTACTACTTTGCTTCTGAGATTCATCAATTCGTTTCACCAGATTCAACTGAATACAAGCTTCAAGGCCTAGAATCGGTACTGTACTCTCTTTGACCACAACAAAGTTTATCAAATCAAATCTTTTTTCTGATTCCACTTGAGCAGTGAACTGACCCAGAGGTGAAATTTTAAATCCTCCGTATGCTTCTAATCGAACACTACTCTTTTTCAACCTACTCAATAACACACTGTCTTTCACAATTTCATATGGCAATATATTCACTTCTGCTCCTGTATCTAATTTAAAGTTTACTGGTTTATGTTCAATTAATAATGTTTTGAACCAAGCCTTTTCATTGACAGTGTTAACTAGATATACTGAATCAATAAACTCGTGAGCTTCTTCTATTGCTGTTGGATTTTCCACAACATTATGTAATGGTTGAGGTAGCCTTTGCTCACTCACTCTGAAATTATTTCTTCTAGCTTTATTCAGACACATTTTGCTAAAATGATTCATCTTACCACATTTATTACAGCTTTTACCAGACGCTGGGCAGCTCCTACCTTCTACATGCTGCATTCCGCAATAGCCGCATACAATCTTCTGATATGAGTTTGTTTTCCTTTTATCATACTTGGAAACTGGGTGCACTTCCTTTCGAGACTTTTCTTCATTTATTGACTTCTCATGTTTTTCACCTATTTCAACACTGCGACAATAATCAATTATTTTCTACAACGAGGCGTTGTCTCGCAACACACGTTGTTGCATTTCTTTCGACCTTAACCCCAATGCAATCATAGCTTTCAATAACTTATTCTCTTGTTCCCCAAATTCGCATCTTGTCACTAGCCCCTTCAAAGTTGCATAGAATGAATTAAATGATTGACCTTCCTCTTGTTTGCAAGCTATAAAATTGTATACATTCATGATCTCATTCTTTTTTGGTAAACAATAGCTCTCTAATATTTTTAATATTGATTCTACCGTTTCTGGCTCATCCACATCTTGTAACGATTCATATAAAATCAAAGTTTCATTGCCTAACAAGTTTTTAAATCTTGCAACTTGAATTTGGTTGGATTTTTTATTTGTCTCAGTCGCTATAAAATAATTTACGATATTTTTCCTGAATAATTCGAAATTTTGTGAAACACTTTCCCCGTTGATAGTAACGGTTCTGGCTTGTTGAAATCCATGTTCGTCTTTTAAGAAAAAATATAATAATACGATAATTACCCAATCTTATTACTCACTCAATCCTGTCGTTATCATTACCCTTTTCTGTTCAATTCCTTGACTGCGCCATGTTTAAATATCTTAATAAATTCTTAGCCATTTGAAGCAACCATCTTTATTTACGTAGATACCAAAACTAAACTCAGTAAACAACTTATTATTTTATCAAACAGTTATCATGTGATTAAGTAACATCACATGATATACAAACAATAGTAACAGAAGTTGGCTGAAAAATTGGCTTGAACTTCTTTCAAGGGAAATTTTCCCAGAGGAAATTCGTATCTTTTCCATGGAAGCGCTAGCGTTCGAACTTCTGAATATAGTATCTTATGTCACATGGACAGGAAGGGGCCTTTCGCAGGCGAGAATGATGTTTCTAGTCGAGGCGTTAGCCGAGACTAGAATTTCATTCAAACACTGCAAAAGACATTCACGACCAAGCAACGTACACTATTTTTTGACACGATAATCTGAAGAAGAATTATTAAAAAAAAAAAATTACCTACTTGTGCTGAAGTTACTACATTCAATCTATAAACATAATCTAGTTCACAAATTCCGAATAAGGAATTTTGTGGAAGTTGACAAAACTCCCACCTGGAGCGCTCAAGGTGGTTTTTTGTAGCATTTTTTCTGTTCCTATTTCGAAACTAGGAAACATACTCGACGGTAAAGGGAGCATATGATTTCATTACAGTAGAGTATGCTGTAATGAGAATCATATGTTTATTTGTTCTGCAAACAGCTGTTTACCGGCTTGACTTCATGCATGGAAAACAGCTGAGATTGAATGACTATGACAAAAAGATATGAATATCGGGGGACCGAGCTTTGCTCTGGAGTACAAAAGGATCAACTTTATAAGGTATAGTTCCACGAATAAAATGATCATGTCAATTAATTTCTTGTCGGATAATATTTCTCGTGGAATCAGCTGATTGAATGCAATAGTACAACAGCTGAGGCATGAAATTTTGTCTCAGTCCCACACACATGCACTCGCTCACTCATTTCCATTATCAACAGACGACGAAATTCTCAGCTGTTTTTCCAATGTTGAATTATTATCCTTAATGTCCTTCAGCGAGTTTTCCCTGGGATGAGACCTAATGCAATCGAATTTTTATATAATAAACCTACTATGTTTCAAATTTTGTGAGGATTATTAGAGCCGTTCTGAAGATCCGGTGTCATATACATACATATTTATCCTATTATATTATTCGAGCAATTTCTCACATATGGTTATGTAAGTCCAAGGGATCTCGAAAACGGCTTTAACGATTTTCACGAATTTTAGAACATAGGTTTATGATAAAAAAACTTCGATTGCACTAGGTATCATCCCTAGGAAAACTCGCTGAAGGACATGAAAATTAAAATAATTATTCGTCCTTGGAACAGATGATAATTTCGTCTGTCATAAGAGAAGATGCGAGTGCCTGTGTGGGAGAGAGACAGAATTATGTTCAGCAGTTCAACTATTTGCAATCAATCAGCTTATCTCACGAGGAATATTAATCTGGAAATTTTAATCGACTTGTTCAAAATAATCTGATTTGTTGACATGACATGGTATATCATTCTAAATTAGGGTAAGTCTATCTTAATTTTCAATGTTTTCAATGGTATATCATTATTTTACAGTTTTATGTGATTAGTGAGTGTTATTTTGTTATTCAATTCAGTTTGTAATCAATCTAAATTAGAACTTTCCTTTCAAATGTTTGGACTGAAGGACCTGAATTCAAGTGTATGGAACATAACCTACTTTCTGGACTATTTATAGTGTATAAATCAAAATTCGGAGAAGAAACAGTTTGGGCTGTGCCTGTTAGTCCTTCCCCAATCATTTGAAAGAACTGTGTTCTGTTTATCAATAAACTAGTAGTTCTGTGAACAGTAGACCTCACGCAGTATTCTCATCCACAAGTACCTGATTGAAACTATAGACCTCATGGAAATACAGCAATAGACTGGCTTCTCCACACATCTGTGTAATCACTTGTCAGCTGATTTATGATGCATAATTCTATATAGTCTGATTTTTACTCTAATATTGGCGTATGAAGGAGGCTCCTTTTTCCTTTTATATTATCCTTGAAATGCAAAATTTCCAAAAACCTTGTATATACGTCGACGCGCAATTAAAAAAGGAACATACCTGTCAAATTTCATGAAAATCTATTACCGCGTTTCACCGTAAATGCGCAACATATAAACATATAAACATTAAAAGAAATTCCAAATCGTCGACTTGAATCTTAGACCTCACTTCGTTTGGTCAATAAAAATTCGGGGAAGAAACAGTTTTGGGTTGTGCCTGTTAGTCCTTCCCCAATCATTTTAATGAATTGTGTTCTGTTTATCAATAAATAAATAACGAGCAAAGCTCGGTGCCCCAATATTGTATACAAACAGGAATTGTTCATTTAATAGTATGGGATAGAATTATATTGTTGAATATTAGCTTTGACTATAGAAAGAATTCTTTCTATAGTCAAAGATATTACTTTTGATATCTCACCTTTAGATATACGTACAAGCTCTTCCACAGATTCAATTTTCTCTCATAGGTCTCTTTTGTTTGTTGATTTGTTAGAAACTTGTTCCAGACAGCTTTCGATAGCTAAAAAAAAAAAAGATTAAAATTTTAAAAGAACTTACTTAGAACATTCATTTTTTTTATTTATTTGGAATACATATAGATGCTGACTGTATTATGAATCTATCTATATACTAGCCGTCAGTCTCGCTTCGCTCGCCATATCCGTCTAGCAGGGGGGCTCCGCCCCCTGGACCCCCGACTGGATCGTCAAAAAAATGAGATCAGCAGGCTCGCTTCGCTCGCCTGCATTTTCCATTTTAATCATATGTTAGGACGATCCAGTCGGGGGTCCAGACAAACCTTTGGCTAAACGCATATGGCGAGCGAAGCGAGCCTGACGGCTAGTAATATAATATTCCCAGGAATAGCTCTGATTGAAGTAGCAGTGCCCAATCAATTTTTCCGCGATAAATGCATCTAAATCTTCAACTTGGTGCCAACCTAACAAAGTCAACTCAACTTAATGCCAACCTGACAAAATTATTAATTTAGTTACCAGTTAACAACTGTCTCGAAGAGGTACTCTCTCTAAATTATAGTTCTATATTAACATATGGTATGGACATTTTTCAATTATAATTAAGAGAATAAGAAGAATATACATACTAAAAGACGAACTTTAAACCCTTAAAACGACCCTTAGAGTTAAAATATTGCCAAAAGATTTCTTAGTACCCCTTTAAAGGGCCAACTGAACATACCTACCAAATTTGAACGTTTTTGGTCCGGCAGATTTTTAGTTCTGCGAGTGAGTGAGTGAGTCAGTCAGTCAGTGAGTGAGTGCCATTTCGCTTTTATATCTATATCTATATATATAAAAGCGAAATGGCACTTACTGACTGACTGACTCACTCACTCACTCACTCGCAGAACTAAAAATCTACCAGACCAAAAACGTTCAAATTTGGTAGGTATGTTCAGTTGGCCCTTTAGAGGCGTATTTGGAAAAATTTCAAAAGATACACCCAAAATCTGCGTTTTTCCAGCGTTTTTTCAGCTTTATCGAGAGCAAATAAACTAAAAATGTTCAAATTCAGTACAGAAGCTCAGAATTTTTCTTTTTTAGGGAAAATTGCTTATACATAAATAATTGATTTGAATATACATAAATATTGAGATTATGAGGTTAAAATTATAATTCTGGGGAGAATTATAAGGGGTTTTAATTAATTCATTTTGGTTATTTTTCCTGTTATATATTTGTTTTTAGTTTAAACTATTTTATTTAATTAAATTAGTTTAATAAAAAAATTTTTTTAGGGTGTAATAATGTTGTATTAGAAGGAATTTGCATTGACGTCAAAGATACGCCCAAAATGAGCGTTTTTCCAGCGTTTTTTCTTCTGCTTTTTCTCAGATTTATCGGGAACAGATGAACAGAGATTTTCCAAATTCAGTACAGAAGCTCAGCTAGGGTGTAATAATGTATTGTTAGAAGGAATTTGCAATAACGCCAAAGATTCGGCCAAAATTAGCGGTTTCTTTTGCGTTTTCTCATTTCTTTCATCAAGTAAATAAATAAATAAATAATAAATAATAAATGTTTATTTCCCAAAAAAACTAAAACTACAACATCAATTACAAAAATATTAGATAAATAACAATATTACATACAATAGTTAGTTACAAAAGATTCCTATAATGTGTTCTCTACTTGTTTAGTTTTTCTGTGTGGAAATTGACCTACTCCACTATGGCGTACCATGTTCTAGAGTAGGTTGCAGTAATAAGGTAGGTTGCAGTAGGTTGCAGTAGGTAAGTAATAGACAGAAAATGTTCAAATTTGGTACAGAGGTTTAGCTAAGGTCTAGAAATTTTGTGATGAGGTGACTTTGATATTTCATCAAAGATATTTCCAAAATCAGCGTTTTCTACAGCTTTTCCGCGTTTTCTCAGTAATTTGACTTTCCAATGGAATGAAGCATGCTCAAATGAAAAATTCAGGCGAGCGAAGCGAGACCGCTGATCTGATTTTTGGACGATCCAGTCGGGGGTCCAGGGGGCGGAGCCCCCTGGCTAGACGGTTATGGCGAGCGAAGCGAGCCAGTCGGCTAGTTATGAATAATTCTATGATATGATTTTAAGGATAATAAATTAGCATTTGGAGAAACCTTCTTTCCCTTTTATATTATCCTCGAAATTGCCAAATTTCAAAAAACCTCTACTTATGATCAATGCACAATTCAAAAAGGAACATTCCTGTCAAATTCAATGAAAATTTATTGCCGCGTTTCGCCATAAATATGCAACATACATAGGCCTACATAAAAACATACATAGATACATGAAGAGAAATTATGCAAAACCGTCAACTTGAATCTTAGACCTCACTTCGCTCGGTCAACTAGGACTATCGGCTTCATTCAACACTGAAATTTGCAACATAACGGTCCTTTACCGTGGCATATCACTATAAATGATACAGTATCAACATAATATGATACCGTGATACAGTATCAGCACAATGATACAGTATCATCTCAACTTGATACACAACACTTTAATTTGATACAAAACTTCCAAACTTTGAATGAATTCTAAAAACTATGGCATATCTTCTCATGCTATACATCTCTTCTTCATAAAGCTACTTACTCGAATCATCACAATGATACAGTATCATCTCAACTTGATACACAACACCTTAATTTGATACAAATCTCCCGAGCTTTGAATGAATTCTGCAAACAATGGCATATCTTCGTATATGCTATATTATATACCGGTATATATCTTCTTTATAGAGCTACTTACTCGTATCAGCACAATGATACAGTATCATCTCAACTTGATACACAACACCTTAATTTGATACAAATCTCCCGAACTTTGAATGAATTCTGCAAACAATGGCATATCTTCGTATATGCTATATATATATCTTCTTTATAGAGCTACTTACGCGTATCAGCACAATGATACAGTATCATCTCAACTTGATGCACAACACCTTGATTTGATACAAAACTTCCATACTTTGAATGAATTCTACAAACCATGGCATATCTTCTTATATGCTATTTATCTCTTCTTTATAAAGCTACTTACTTGTATCAGCACAATGATACAGTATCATCTCAACTTGATGCACAACACCTTAATTTGACACAAAACTGACCAACTTTGAATGAATTCTACAAACAATGGTATATATTCTTATACTATAAATCTCTTTTTTATAAAGTTACTTATTCGGAGACAATCCATTTTGAGAATGTATTGAAACATGGTCAAAAATATTAATATTGATAATATACTGTACCACTGTTGCGATAGAGCAGTCGAAAAGAACGGTCACAAGGTTCGGTGCTCCCTTATCGCTCAACGATGATAGATTTAGCAAGTTACCGCGCGCAAAAATAGGCTTGTTTCGTAATATTCGGTGTTATATTGTGAATAACATAGTGTTGTATAAATTAGAACAGTGCTGCTTTTCATGGTTTATTGTACTTGCATCGTTACTAATATTGGAGGTGTTGAGTTGAATCCTGGTCCTGAGAACGTTACACTCGACGATGTGTGGAAAAAGCTCGAGAATTTGGACGTTGATTCAAATTTGTGAAGTTAAGAAAGATGCTGAGTTACAAAGTGATAAAATTGCAAACCTTGAAGACGAGAACAGTTTCTTGCGTTATAAAGTGGACAGTCTTGAAAATCATTCCCGGCGTTCTAAATTGTTATTCTTCAACATCAAAGAAGATTATAGGGAGTCACTCGCGCAAACAGAGACAATTATTACAAAAATTATTACGGAAGTGATGAGAGTTGAAATTCACCCTATGGACATTGAAAGAGTGCACAGGCTAGGCAGTAATAAAGGTAGAGTTCGTCCTAATATTGTCAAATTTTTGAGCTTCAAGAAAAAGTTGAAGGTCCTTCAGGCAAGGAGAAATTTATTTCGAACAAAAATCAGTATATTGGAGGACTATTCACAGAGAGTGAGGGAGATAAGAGAGAAGCTGAAAATGTATGAGGAGCGGATGAGAAGAGACGGTCACTCTTCCACTATCAGATTTGAAAAATTAGTGATTGACGGAAGATATTATACACTCGAAGAAGTTGATTGATTGATTGATTGAGTACTTTATTTATGTAGATTACAATATATACTGGCTTATACACTTATATACAATAGCTTACAATACATCAAAATTATAGATGAATTTACATAATATAGACTAAGAAAATAATTATTGAACTGTATATGATATGAAAAAGCAATTTGTAATATAATAACTATAGATAATAATTATATTGTTATGCATCTACATAAATTGGCGGAGCTTTGGACATATCAATGTCCATTCTTCAGAAAGAATATTAAAAATATCCTCCCCACTAACTCTCTACCAAAGAGAGTGATGAGATTGATCGAGAAAACGGTTTAGAGAGACCTGCATTTTCCAATAGGAATTATCCAGCATCGCGTCGCCAAAGATTTCGCAATAGTTCACATTCCAAAATCCCAGAAGCTGATAACATTGATGCAGATGCGAAAAAATCAAGTCGGCTCCCGGGCAGCTCTAGACCACGGGATTTTCTCAGGAAAGCCAATCGCAGGAAGTTATCTCTGAGTCGAGTTCGTTGTTTTCTCAAGGCGATGAGGGCCAGTCTCAACATGAAGTTTGCACTGATGATGGCCGTTTCCAGCATGGTAATGGCGATAACGGCTCCAGTGTGGTGGCATGCGCCGCGCCACCCGCGGAAAGCTGCTCACCCGATGATGAAGTTCAGCCGAGGAAAACAGCAAAGTGAGCAGCAAGCAATGCTACACCCAATGATGACGGTCAGCTGAGAAAAACTTCGAAGCGAACAGCAAGCAATACTTCACCCAATGATGATGGTCAGCTGAGAAAAACTTCGAAGCGAGCAGCAAGCAATGCTTCACCCAATGATGACGGTCAGCTGAGAAAAACTTCGAAGTGAGCAGCAAGCAATGCTTCACCCAATGATGACGGTCAGCTGAGAAAAACTTCGAAGCGAGCAGCAAGCAATGCTTCACCCAATGATGTCGGTCAGCTGAGAAAAGCTTCGAAGCGAGCAGCAAGCAATGCTTCAGCCAATGATGACGGTCAGCTGAGAAAAACTTCGAAGCAAGCAGCAAGCAATGCTTCACCCAATGATGACGGTCAGCTGAGAAAAACTTTGGAGCAAGCAGCAAGCAATGCTTCACCCAATGATGACGGTCAGCTGAGAAAAACTTCGGAAAGAGCAGCAAGCAATGCTTCACCCAATGATGACGGTCAGCTGAGAAAAACTTTGGAGCGAGCAGCAAGCAATGCTTCACCCAATGATGACGGTCAGCTGAGAAAAACTTCAAAGCGAGCAGCAAGCAATGCTTCACCCAATGATGACGGTCAGCTTAGAAAAACTTCAAAGCGAGCAGCAAGCAATGCTTCACCCAATGTTGACGGTCAGCTGAGAAAAACTTCTAAGCAAGCAGCAAGCAATGCTTCAGCCAATGATGACGGTCAGCTGAGAAAAACTTCTAAGCAAGCAGCAAGCAATGCTTCACCCAATGATGACGGTCAGCTTAGAAAAACTTCAAAGCGAGCAGCAAGCAATGCTTCACCCAATGTTGACGGTCAGCTGAGAAAAACTTCTAAGCAAGCAGCAAGCAATGCTTCAGCCAATGATGACGGTCAGCTGAGAAAAACTTCTAAGCAAGCAGCAAGCAATGCTTCAGCCAATGATGACGGTCAGCTGAGAAAAACTTCGAAGCGAGCAGCAAGCAATGCTTCACACAATGATGACAGGTAGCTGAGAAAAACTTCGAAGCGAGCAGCATGCAATGCTTCAGCCAATGATGACGGTCAGCTGAGAAAAACTCCAATGAGAAGAATCAGTCCCAGGGAGGTGAGTTGTGGCAATCTTAGCAATCACATCAAAAATTTTAGAACTTTATCAACTCTAATTCAAGTGATTGTATAAACTTTTTTACTTTCCTTGCTCTATTACCATAGGTAAGGATAGTATTGCTTGCCGAAAAAAATTAAGGTACCCCAATTTCTAAATTTCTATTCGTTTCAAGGTCCCCTGAGTCCAAAAAAGTGTTTTTTGGGTATTGGTCTGTATGTGTGTGTGTGTGTGTGTGTGTGTGTGTATGAGTGTATGTGCGTCTGTGTTCACGATAGTTCATCAACGGAATTACTTGTCAATTAACGGAATGACTTGAAATTTGGAACGTCAGGTCCTTACAATATAAGGATCCGACACAAACAATTTCGATCAAATGCGATTCAAGATGGCGAAATGGCGAAAATGTTGTCAAAAACAGGGGTTTTCGCGATTTTTCTCGAAAACGGCTCCAACGATTTTGATCAAAGTTATACCTAGAATAGTCATCGATAAGCTCTATCCACTGCCACAAGTCCCATATCTGTAAAAATTTCAGGAGCCCCGCCCCATCTATGAAAAGCTTGATTTTAGATTCTCAATTATCAGGCTTCAGATACAATTTAATAAAAACTTTCGAGTGGAAAAGATTGATCATGAGAATCTCTACAATTAATGTTCAGTAACATTTTCACCTAAAATTAAAAATAAGCTCGAAATTCGAGAAAATTTGATTATCCAATTTTGCAAACTGTTGGCAACTGTTGATTCTATTAAATGATTCACTATGAAGAGATAGCAGACCTCGTGTGTCTCCAGAGTTATTGCACCTGTTACCAGCTGGCTCAAATCTTAGAATAGTAGACTTGAGATGCGCGGGAACACTAGCATCTGGTGATCAATTTTCATAACGGCAAGGAAAGTTGTGTGAGTGCGCCACACCAGATTTTTAGTGTTATCTATTGGAACAGTCATGGATTTGGAAATTTCTATAATATGCACAAATCTCAAATTAATCTGTTTAATAATTACTCTGTGATATGCATTAGTGAAACATGGCTTTTAAACTCATTACAATACAGAGTTTGTACTCATTACATAAGAGGTTTTGATGATTATAATATTTTATCAGTTCCGGCTTTAAAATGCTATATTAGAGGTGGGCCAAGTGGGGGACTTGTAATGTTGATAAAGAATAGCTTTAAAACAAAATTGATTACTGCTACTGATTGTTGAGTTATCTAATGATATGCTTAGCTGTATAGCTGGTCTAATTTACATAAGGCCAAATGAGATTGAAAAATCATTGGAAGGTTTGCAGGATTGTTTCTATGAAAACGAACAATATTATTCTCCACTCTACCTGTTATAATAGAAGGAGACTTCAATTTACGTATAGGTTCTCTCAATCAAAATGTGGATAGCGAAGTATTTGATAATTCCTCACTGTGGGCGCGAAGAGTTGTATTAGATGAATGCTTATCACGCTATGCAGGTAGACTTGTCGATATTAAGGAAGAGAATCTGTTTATAATAGTTAACAGTAGAAGTGACAGTGATAGGCCAGCAAAATTCACTTTTCATAACTCGAATGGCAGTTAGTAGTACTATCGATCAGATTTGGATTAATATTCAGGGGCTCGAATGGGTGGAGGATATGATAGTGTCTGATTCTGTCTTGTCTTCCGATCATTTGCCATTGTTTTTAAAAACTAATAGAAGAATAGCCAAGTCGTTCTTATCAACTGTCAGTGGGCAAGAGGGTATCGATGGAGAGAGGAATCTGGTAGAGAGTACTCGGCTTCTCTCTCTCTCTGAGAGAGTACATTTCCGTTGTGACAGCCCTAGCAGATTGGCTGGTAATTTAATGCAAGCCATCAAAGAAGAGGCAGAATTTTCGCGAATGATTGTTTCTAAATCATATGCTACGAATTTCAAAAAAAAACCTTTGTTTGACCTATACTGTAATAATCTGAAGAGAAATCTACGTACTGCTTACAGAACTGCAAAGGCCAAACATTTCGATAGTCTCATTGAATGTATATATAGCAGCTAAGAATGAATATAAGAGTATGATTAGACGGAAAAAGGTAGATTATTACAAAAATTTGGAAAACAGATTCAGGAATATTAAAAATGGTAATGAATTTTGGAGTGCAGTTCGCTATTTTAGAAAGAAAAATACGCAATTAAAATAATATGATAGGTTTGGAGGATTGGGTAGTGTTTCTGAAGAATAAATTCACATCAAATTTGATGGAAAATAGAAATGAAGTAGCCCTGGTAGCCATGAGTCATCCCCTTCTGGATAGGAAAGTTGATTTTCAGGAATTAGAAGCCATACTAAAAAAAACAAAAAAACTCCTGGCATCGATGGCTTGTCTTACGAATTCTATAAGTCTCTTCCATTTTCCTGGAAAAATTACATGGTAGAATTATTTAATTGCATAAGGGTAAAATAAGGGTAGAATTCCAACAAGCTGGGCGGAGATGATTTTGTTCCTATTGTTTAAAAAAGGCGATAAACTGAACCCAAAGAATTACAGGGCAATAGCTATTTCAAACTGTCTGTTTAAAATTTTTTAAAATTTGTTAACTGTGCGTTTATCAACCTGGGCAGAGTATTTCCATGTACTTGGCGAGAGTCAATCTGGCTTTCGTAGAGGTCGTGGTTGCATGGATATAGTTATTTGTGCAACTAGTGCGCAAAGTGACCGTTTGCTGCACCGAAAGAAACGTTTATGCCCGAGCCGTAGGCGAGGGCGGAATGGTTTCTTGAGTGCAGCAGAGGAACTTTGCGCACGTATTTCACATTAAGTTTTTCCTACAGTTACCATTGAATAATTATGAAAAGTGGGTAATTATGGGTAAAATTGCCTGAAATGCATCAAATGTTTTTCTGTGTAATTTTATTATTGATAAAAACCTTAATCCTAAAATCCTAAAGTCCTCATTGTCCTTGGTTATAATATCTACTTAATAATTTGCGCGTTGTGCTTCGTTGCACCTCTGCTCACTATAGCAGCCACAGCAGTCACTGTTACCAACTTAATTTTGATTTTGCTGCACTGTTGCTCCATATAACCTACTTAGTATTTTGCGTTGCCATGTTGCAAATCTGGAGTGCAGAAAAATTTTTCCCGCACTAGAGCGGAAAAGTGATTCTTTGCGTTCTGTAATCAGTGCAGCAATGGCCACTTTTCAACGTAACTATAGGAAAATATATTTTCACTTTATTCTATTATTTATTACTATCTCGAATTGAAGCATCAACCCATGTATGGAATTTTCGTAGATTATGAAGCCGCATTTGACTCCATTCCTCATTGTAAGCTGTGGCCCAGATTAAGTAATTTTGGAGTGAGCGGTAAATTTCTTTTTGTTCTTAAAGACATATATTCCAAAGCTACGGTGGCAGTTGACATAGGTCGTTCCGGTACCCGTTCAGAGCCAGTTAGGTTAGGTTAGGTTAGGTTAGGTTAGGTTAGGTTAGGTTAGGTTAGGTTAGGTTAGGTTAGGTTAGGTTAGGTTAGGTTAGGTTAGGGTCTCAAGGGGCGTATTGCAGGGGGACCCGGCCAGTCCGCTTCTTTTTTCCCTGTACATAGCTGACATGGAGGATTATTTCAGAAAGAAGGGGCTCTCTGGACTTAGAATTGGCAGTGATAACGATATCATTATGCTTCAGTACGCTGATGATGTGGTGGTGATCCTGGCGGATAGTGTTCGGGATAGGGACCGCATCAAACTGGGCTGGCGACAAAGTGAACTGACGACAAACTGGGCTGGTTAACCAGCCCAGTTTGTCGTTGCATGCACCGCCAAACTGGCACTCTAAGGAATGCAGCCCAGTTTGACGGCGTGCAACTTTGTCGGTAGCCCACTTTGTCGTCAACCCCGTTTGTCGTCAGCCCAGTTTGTCATCGTCCCACCGGATATACGGAATAAATTAAAATGTCTAGTCGAGAACAGTGAGGAATTGGGTTTGAGGGTGAATTCGGAAAAGACCAAAGTATTGCCATTTCACAGGGGCAGATTGAGAGCACTTAGGCCCTTTTTTGTTAATGGATATTGTATAGAGATATGTAAAGAATTTAGGAGTCACTTTCCAGTCATCAGGCAAATTTACAGCAATGTGTAGAAAGTCCATGAATAAAGCTAAAACTGAGACAGGTGCAATGATGGCGGTTCTAGCAAAGGTGAAATCGGATGATTGGTTAGGAAAAATTAAACTATTCGATTCGGTAATTCTACCATCTGCATTGTATGGAGCTGAAGTCTGGTCCCTAGGTAGAGAGGAGGCTGTCGAGCATGTTCAATTATTTTTTCCCAAGCGTACTCTTTTATTAAATCGCGCCGCTCCCGGGTGGGCAGTCAGGATAGAGACAAACCGCTCTAGTTTGAAACTGTATCTTTTTGAGAGGCAGTTGAAAATTCTAAATATGAGTGAATCAAGAATACCTTATATATGTTACAGGGTTCTTTGCCAATCTAATTATGACAGGAGGGATAATTGGGTGCACTGTATTAGGAGACAGCTGAGGGATATTGGAGTGGAAAGACCAGGGTTTTCAGATGAGTTCGATGGGTTTGATGAGGTGGATTTAAGCAACTCTTATGCTGCTATATTGAATAAATACTCATGGCTGTTGAGAGAGGTGGATAGGCAGAACGCACTGGGTTCTCTTACTTGTCAACGATATTCAAAACTGAATCCAAATTTCATAATAGCAGAGCAATTGACTGTCCCAATGCCAATAATTAGAGTGAGATGTGTTACGCAGTTGCGCATGCGCATACCAACGATAACTGGTGTACATTTGTTCTTTAATAATTGTAGAAAGACTAATCTCAATCCGGAGAATGGGTGCTTGGCGTGTGGCTCCGGCTTGGAGACATTGGAGCATTTTTTAATTAATTGTAGAAGATATCATAATTTGAGAATCAAGTATCTTATGAAACACATAAAACATATTGTTAGTCCTTCAGATCAAGTGTTAGTTTTATTATCAAACCTAAATAGCGAAAATAGTTATTCGTGCAACTAGAAATCTAGAGTCCTCGTTGTCCTTGGTTATAATATATAATGTAATAATTAGCACGTTGTGCTTCGTAGCACCTCTGCTCACTATAGCAGCCACAGCAGTCACTGTTACCAACTTCATTTTGATTTTGCTGCACTGTTGCTCCATATAACCTACTAAGTATTTTGCGTTGCCATGTTGCAAATCTGGAGTGCAGAAAAATGTTTCCCGCACTAGAGCGGAAAAGTGATTCTTTGCGTTCTGTAATCAGTGCAGCAATGGCCACTTTTCAACGTAACTGTAGGAAAAATAAAAAACGTCTACATGTTCTGTATTGAGGCTATCGAAGAAAGATATAAGGCTATAGATAGTAATTTATCATCTGCTTGAATGTATATATATATAGTAGGATAAGGATGCTCCGGTGTTTCCGGGCCGGGGTTGCTGGCCGCGGTCGCCTATATCAAATTATATACTTTTGACAAAGTATATATCATTGTTTTAAGTTATTGCTTGAGTTATTTTTGGAAAGTGATAGTCATTGATAGCCGAATTATTATTGTACTAATATATATCTGGTAATTCTATGAGAGCTAGGAGGACCGCGAAATTTAGAACTGGTTAACATGTATGAATATATGAGCTGTGTGAAGGTAACAAAAAACGAGAGCTTTTCAGCTATACTTACGAGAGATGGTGTTTATTTATGGGTCAGCCGAGTGCTGAAGACTGAGGTTGTGGAGGGAGAAGCCTTCTTCTCCAACAGCAATGAGGGTGAAGCGGGGGAAGGGGAACTGCATGAACAATTCTGTCTTTCTTATCTCTCGAGTATTCTTAACATATCTAATCCGTCGAATTAAAAAAGTTACAATTTATATTATCATTGTGTGTAAATGATAGGTTTAAGTTTTCTAGTCAATAGTCACTGTTTCTGTAACAAACGAACTCTCAATGGTGCTTGAAGACTTGTTTATATAGATTTGAACTTCTTACCTTTTATATGTAAATTTATTGCTTCTTGTCATTATGTTACCGTACGTTTTTACAGTTTAATATTCGTATTGTTATTCATGGGCTCTTATTAGCAACTGCATCTGTATGTGCTTGTGCTCGTTTACAAATAAAATGATTATTACTATTATTATTATTAATATACTGTACCACAAAGTGGAAGGAGAATCTATTATCTTCATTCTTCTATCTACTATATTTTCTCCTACTAGAAGGAATCTACTATCTCTATCTTATCTGTGATTGTACTCAGATTAAGGAGAAAGTTTGAAGCACCATATTGATAATACTGTATCTTATTCATTTCATTTTCATTTATTGTATAAAATACTATAATCATAATACAATTATGACATTGGAGGAAAAACTAGGCTGAGCCTGTACTATTTTCTCTCCAAATTTTTCTATAAAATGTTAATGTTGTCCAAAAGATAAGGTTATGTAATCTCACACTGCTTCGTCACTTGATTTTCGGTCCAGGAATGATGATTTAAAATTTTGAATTTTGAAGGTTGATTTTATACTCTAAATGAATCACAGAATGTATCACAATAAATTGAAAACTTAAAAAATATTGCACTTATTTAAAAAAATTGAATACAAAATCAAAAACCTACTCACAAAAACCTTATTGTGTTGATACTGTATCATATGTGATGATACTGTATCATATTGTGGTGATACTGTACTAGTGGTTCTATAAACAGTAGACCTCGCGCTCAGTAAGTTACATTGACCTGTTGTTATGTTTTCTCAAAAAATAATAAATAATTTATCAATTTAGAATGTCTAGAAAAAAATCCTAAATAAACATACAGTTTTCTGTCCTATCGTACCGTGACGTGTCGTCCTGGTATGTGAGTGTGAGCGCTGTTATCAGGTCTGGCTGCAACTGTCTACAACGTTGATGGAAAGATACATTTTCAAGATGTTCGATGTTTTTGAACGGGTAGTATTATAGTCAACTGTCTACTAACGTTGATGGAAAGATACATTTTCAAGATGTTCGATCTTTTTGAACGGGTAGTATTATAGTCCACTAGACAGCTGATTTATGATGAATAATTATTCCATACTCTGATTTTTACTCTAATATTAGCGTATGAAGGAGGCTCCTTTTTCCTTTCATATTGTCCTTGAAATGCAAAATTTCCAAAAACCTTGTATATACGTCGACGCGCAATTAAAAAAGGAACATACCTGTGAAATTTCATGTAAATCTATTACCGCGTTTCGCCGTAAATGTGCAACATATAAACTTGAATAGAAATGCAAAACAGTCGACTTGAATCTTAGACCTCAATTCGCTCGGTCAATTAATATTGGTAATATACTGTACTCATATTACAAAGGAGAAAGTTTGGAGCACAATATTGATAATACTGTATCTTATTGTGTTGATATTGTATCATATGTGATGATACTGTATCATTTTGTGATGATACTGTATCATCTATGGTGATACAGAAGATATGAGCTTACCTCGTCCCAAACTGATCCATTTGTGAGTTGAGGAGATTACAAAGGAGAAAGTTTGGAGCACAATATTGATAATACTGTATCTTATTGTGTTGATATGTGATGATACTGTATCATATTGTGTTGATACTGTATCAATTATGGTGATACAGAAGATATGAGCTTATCTCGTCCCAAACTGATCCATTTGTGAGTTGAGGAGATTACAAAGGAGAAATTTGGAGCACAATATTGATAGTACTGTATCTTATTGTGTTGATACTGTATCATTTCGTGGTGATACTGTATCATTTTGCGGTGATACTGTATCATTTATGGTGATACAAAAGATATGAGCTTACCTCGTCCCAAACTGATCCATTTGTGAGTTGAGGAGGCGGTTTCGTGATTTGGACCGAATTTGTGTTGGAAAGGAATTTATCGGGAGGTGTCACGGCATTTATCAGTTTGATGAATCTTGGACTGCAACTAAATATGACAAAAATATAACAAGATATAAGAAGCATCATAAAAGCTTTAATAAAACATGACAAAATCTATTGGAAAACATAATAGAATATGACAAAAGATATTAAAAAGTGAAAACTAAAGAGGAAAGTAGGAGAAGAGAAAGAAGGAAGCCAACAATTTAAGATAGAATCTATAAAAGGATGGAATTATCTAATTGTATCACTCTTTTATCTGAGAAAGGAAAAAGGAGGAAAGTAGATTGAGACGACAGAAGAAGAAAAGGTATGAGGAGAAGAAGAAGAGGACGAATAGAAAGAAGAAGAAGGTGTAGGATGAGACTAGAACAGGAACAAGAGCAAGAAGAAGAACAAGAAGTAGAAAAAGAAGAAGAGGAAGAAGAAGAAGAAGGTGGAGGATGAGACTAGAACAGGAACAAGAGCAAGAAGAAGAACAAGAAGTAGAAAAAGAAGAAGAGGAAGAAGAAATAAATAAATAATTAATCTCTAATTCTATAAAGGAAAGAACTGGCTTATACACAAAGGGGATAGGAAATTCACGAATGATGCATAATCATGTCTCAACTACTCAACTGATTAACTTGAAATTTTGCATATAGATTCTCAATTTACCGAGGATGGTTGTGGCCTATTTTAGTTTCTTCAAGATTTTAGTTAGATCCTTGCGGAGCATGGGTTACCTGCTAGTAATTAATAACTAGTGGTTCTGTGAACAGTAGACCTCACACAGTATTTTCATCCACAAGTACCTGATTGAAACTATAGACCTTATGGAAATACAGCAATTGACTGGCTTCTCCACACATCTGTGTAATCACTTGTCAGCTGATTTATGATGAATAATTCTATAGTCTGATTTTTACTCTAATATTGGCGTATGAAGGAGGCTCCTTTTTCCTTTTATATTATCCTTGAAATGCAAAATTCCCAAAAACCTTGTATATACATCGACGCGCAATTAAAAAAGGAACATATCTGTCAAATTTCATGAAAATCTATTACCGCGTTTCGCCGTAAATGCGCAACATATAAACATTTAAACATTGAGAGAAATGCCAAACCGTCGACTTGAATCTTAGACCTCACTTCGCTCGGTCAATTAGTACCCATTAAACTAAAATCCAAATGAAATGCTGTAGTTCACCCCGAAGACTTCTGCTACTGCAAATATTGACAACAGGGTAAACAGCTAGATGGAAATTTGATGAGCGCTACTATACAAAAATTATTTGTCAGCCCGGGAATCGAACCCAGTACCTCCTAATTTCCGGTCAGGAATCCAAACTTACAATCTCTGGATAGCAGTGCTCATTTTATAATTGCAATATCTCAGTATAGTCCAGTCAAATGGTCATTTTTCAGGAAACAGGAAGAATTTTTCTCGACAGTTCTATATATGTATTTTGGGGCACTGAATTCGAATCCGAAATTTTCTGACACGCCAGAGGGCGGCTTCACCCCCAAAACCCCCAAAAACCCCCAAAATCTCGGACTTTTTCGAATTTCTCATTCAATCTCGAAAACTTTGAGTTTCTCAAGAAAAATCATTCTAGACAAAATTGAAGAAAATAGAATTTCCAATAAATTGAGTGGTTGCGCAGGACTCTACCGTTTTTGGTTCTGGAGCTACAAATTTTCAAAAAATGGGTATTTTCAAGGTGTTTTTCAAAATTATGCTAAATTGCCACTTTCACCCTATAAAACTTGGATACTTCACTAGTAATGATGAAAAACCACACATCATGTGAAAGAGCAAATAATTCTGAACAGGATTACTTAAAAAACCGGTAGAGTCCTGCGTGACCACTCAATTCATTGAACATTCTATTTTCTTTAATTTTGTCAAGAATGATTTCTCTTGAGAAACTCAAGGTTTTTGAGATTTGAATGGGAAATTCAAAAAAAGTCCGAGATTTTGGGAGTTTTTGGGGGTGAAACCGCCCTCTGGCGTGTCAGCAAATTTTGGATTCGAATTCAGCGCCCCAAAATACATATAGAATCGTCAAGAAAAATTCTTTCGTGGCTGTTTCCTGTAAAACGACCATTTGACTGGACTAGTATTTTCCATCTGTAGCATGGCATATATCTTCTCATGCTATATTTTCTCTATGCTTACATGAAGGTGGACATTAGTGAGAACTCACTTTGCTAGTTCAATAAATAAATACAAATTTTCCGTCTTACATTTTGATATGTGTTATATTCATTCCGCCGATATGCCTGTTGATTATTATAGTGATGGTGGTATGGGGGATGTTGGTTATAATGATGATGATTATTGTTATAGTGCCTCTGGAATTGCTTCTGTTGATTGCATGAATCAAATTCTCTTCTGTAACAGAATAGAAATAGAATAATCAGATTTACATTATAAAGTCTGTGGAAAATATTATATAGTGAGGTCCACGTTATAATGACAGTGTTTGATTAGCAATGGTATTGCTATCCTTGTCTATCATTCAACAAAGCAGATAGCACTATATCTTTTTTGATTTACTCTGTTGCTGGATCGTCTTTTAACAATGTAGAATTGTAAAATTTCTAAAATTAACAAAATATTTCATCTTAATTCTGTAAATTCATTATGAGATTATTAAAAAATAAAATTTATTGATCATTTTAAACGAGAATGAACAGTTAATATTACATCAATAAACCTGTATCAGCTACCGTCTATAGAAGGCATTGACAAGACAGAGGTTTGGCAACATTTTTCTCACTATCTTACTTCACTGCCATTATAATGTGGACCTCACTATTGGACTATTTATTTATCCAGACATGTATGCTACAGTTATTACATTTATGTGAGAAGGCACAATAACAGGCTTATGCTCAAATCTGCCTATCTCAAATTTGATGAGTTATGATGAGTCTAATTATAAACCTTAGTTTTTATTTATATCTTTCATATTTTTTAGCAAACTATTCATTGAGAAAAAAATTTTTCTGTGAACCAACAGAAATGAATTGACCATATATTATTTTGACTTGGAAAATCTTGAAACAGATAATCACGATATCAGGTTAAAATAAAAACAAAAAAGCAAGCGTGTGTAAATACTTTGTTTTTCCTGTTTCCCCAGCAACAAATTCGAATATAATGAAACCTATTCGTGTCGAGGGGGCGTTTGATTCTATGCGGTTGCTATTTGGTACCGAATTCAAACCGAATCATCGTTTCACACTTATCGGAATTTTCCAAGAACGAAACAAACCGAACCGAAAGTGTGTGAAAGTAGCCTCTCGCTAGCAACGAATTGAAACCTGATGGAATTTATTAGAGTCAAGTGGGCGTTCAGTTCTATGCGGTTTCTATTCGGTACCGAATTACCGTTTCACACTTATCGGATTTTGCCGAAAACGAAACGAAAATGAAACGAACCGAATGAGTCTGTAACTACCCTGTAAGGCTCAACTCATACTTACGCGACTCAGGTGGAGAAGAGACTGGACTCTAGTGGAGAGCATGTGTTTTCAAATGGTGACACTCAGACCAGTCGATTGTAGTCTCTGCGACGTCACCATTTGGAAAAAAATGCTCTCCACTAGAGTCCAGTCTCTTCTCCACCTGAGTCGCCTAAGTGTCAGTTGAGCCTATAGGAGAAAATTCCATATAGAAAATATAATTGGATCTAAGAGGTGACAGATATTATGCTGGAAAAAATATAAAAGATTATTCTCCATATAGAAGAAGAATTTAAAATTGAAGAAGAATTAATCTTTACTTTCACTTACATGTGATTAGGTGGATGTATCAGGGTTTGGTGACCTTCTCCTCCTCCTTCACCCTCTCCTCCCTCCTCTCATCCTCCTCCTCCTCCCCTCCTCCTCCTCCTCCTCTTCCTCCTCTGTGACCTCTGAATTTCTGCTGGTGATTTTCAAATCGGTGGTTTTCATCTGTGGCGTCTGTAGTCACTGTTGACTCTATTCCTCCTCCTCCTCACTCCCCCTCCTCCTCCTCCTCCTCCTCCTCCACCACCTCCTCCTCCTCCTCCTCCTCCTCTACTCCTCCTACTCCAAGGGATGAAATTGATGACGTTGATGATACACTCCGCTCTAAGCCGGAGTCATCCCCATTTGTTGGGTCCAAGGTGGAAACTCCCTGTACAAAATTAGAGATTAATAAATTATTGATATAGGATAAAGGAAGAATGGCTTATACACGTAGTGGATAGGAAATTCACGAATTACGCATCATCACGTCTCACTGCTCAACTCATTAACTTAAAATTTTGCATATCGATTCTTAATTTACCGAGGATGATCATAGACCTGTTTTCAGTTCAGTTTCAGTTCAGTTTTTCAGTTTCATAGACCTGTCTTCAAGACTTCAGTACGTCAATTTTTCAGTGTCTTAATTTAATCTATTTGTGCTTCAAATAGACCTT